>NW_027493676.1:0-261314 GCF_021521415.1 Bidens hawaiensis | reverse complement strand
TCACATAGATTATACATATATGTAAAATAATATTATGCATATAAGCAATATCACTTTTTAATTGTATATATATGTATTTTCACATTGATAATTGTGTAACACTAATGTTGGCAGTATAGATTTCTTTTGTGCTACATTGTAGCTCGAGAGGAAAAAAAAAATGGTATCAGAGCCATGGTGGTTGACTAGTATTATTGGGGAAATTCAACACTTGAAAATAAATTTATGAATATCCTAAAAGATAAAGATACTGTTAAAAACAGTATTGAGGAAGAGTATGATATCCCTCATAATTTAGATTTATTAAATAAATGGACAATTCCAAAGGTTGATTATAAACTAGTTTATAAACTAGGAACATTTGAAAGAATTGGTTAAAACAGGTAGTAAAAACTACTGAAGAAACGATTTCTCTTAATAAAGAAGATATGATAATAAAACTCCTTAATAACAGAGATTTAGAAAAATATAAAAAAGATAAATATAAATTTATACATATAGGTTTGGTTCAAATTGCTTTCAAACCACTGACCCTTGAAGGGTTACCAGAAAGCTTCATAGCAGCTTTAAGGGATGGTAGAAATTTAAACTGGAAACAATCCCTGGTAGGAATAATTCAATCTAGCCTGGCACATGGTCCAGTCTATTTTAACGTATATCCTAATCTACAATTATCACTATCTGATGTTAATATTACAGATGCTCTCACTTTAAATGTCAAAACCCATGGATATAATTATGCTCCAGGGTCAGAAGTGATGTGTATTTGCTATAGAATATATTACAAACCGTTATTTACTTTAAATCCCCATTGTATGATGGTTGATAAACCATTAAATGAAACAATAGTTATAGAAACTAATTTTGGAAAATCTAATATTACAACCAGAAGAAAAATAAAATGGGAAGAAATAAATTTTCCAGAAAATTGGGTAATTAATAATTGTACTCCTTCACAACAGTATGTAGATAATAATCCATTAGAAATAATACAAACAAATGAAGGATCTATCCAAATACAATTTGAATAAATAAATCCTAGAATAACTAGATCTTTGTCTTCGAAAGCTTCGTCTCAACATATATCCCCTTTTGAATATACTGTTAGAAGTCCATCTAGAGCTTCTACTTCTCAAATCAGAGAAGAAATTCCTGACAGGAAAATAGAGGAATTAAGAATAAATTCTGATAATATAGTTAGAGGAATATTTAAGCCTCAAGACCCAGAATTAACTGAGTCTGAAATGAATTTCTCAATTTAATGGATTCTGGAAAGAAAATAGATTTTAGCCATGGTTCTTTGGCAAGAAAACAAATTTGTGAAGAATTTAAATTAACCAAATGGGAATCGTTTAGAAAATGGTTCTTTAAAAATTTTGAAAGTCAAGATTTTGAATTCTTTCAAAAAGAATTTTATGATGAACGAGAAGAACAGAATAATATTATTCCATTTGTTCCATGGTTTTTGAACAAATATACAAATAATATGAATTCAGTTATACAAAGAGAATATAATATAAATGGTCAAATCCAAAAAACAATTTTCCTCCACAATTACCTTTTAAATTAGAAAGAGATAATGAGGTAAGATATTACCAAGCTTTTCAAAAATTACTTGAGGATGATACATTGCCCATAACAATTATGCATATTAACAATCTTTTCAGACAAAATAATTATACCAATATATGTTTGGTTGTTATAGGAGAACAATTAGGTGCTTTAAATAACACAATAAATGAACTTATAAAACATTCTTTAAATAAAGATAAAAATAAAGATGGAGAAATTATAGCTACACCATCTATTCAGCCTCCTCCAGAGGTAAAAGATTTTAAATTAAAATCTAACAAAGAGATTTCAAAATTACTTGATGATAAGTTAAAAAATCTTGGAGAAAAATTCCAATCTTTACATATTAATACATTATCAGAAGAATTTGCGGAATCTATAGATAATAATAATTATCAACAAAAGATAAATGAAGAGTTTAATAAACTCCAAAAGTTTGCTGAAAAACCTACTCAAAGATTATATTATTATCCTAGACCAACTCCCCAAGACGTACTAATAGAAGAACAAGAATATGTTGTTAATAATTCCTATCATGGAAAAAATATTTACGAATGAATATTGATGGTTATACAGAAAGACAAATTTATAATGTTGTCCATAGAATGATGATGTATAGTACAATTTGTAGAAATAATGGCAATAATGATACAAACATAGCTAGAATGATAGTAGCTGGGTTTACAGGTCAATTAAAAGGTTGGTGGGATAATTATTTATCTCAACATGATAGAGAAGTCATACTAAATGCAGTTAAGGAAGAAGATAATGTCCAAAAGCCAAATGCTGTCTACACATTAGTATTTAATATAATTGAACATTTCACAGGAAGATGGTCTGATAATTCAGAAAATATCAGAACTCTTTTACAAAACCTTAGATGTAGAACTCTTACATCTTTTAGGTGGTATAAAGATACTTTTTTAAGCAGAGTTATGGAACTCCCAGAGTCCAATAGTACTCATTGGAAATCCAAATTCATAGATGGTTTGCCTCCTTTATTTGCTGAGAGAATTAGAAAGGCTCTTAGAAAAGGGGAAGTTAACATAAATTATGAAAATTATACTTATGGCAAGTTAATAGGTACTTGTATCCAGGAAGGATTATCTTAATGTAATGAAATAAAATTAAATCAACAAATTAAGAAACACTCTCTTAATGAAAAGAGACAGTTAGGACAATTTTGTTCACAATTTGGAATGGAAGAAATCCATGATCCTAAGAATAAAAAGGTTTTCAAATCACAAAGAGCTAATAAAGTTTACAAAAGAAAACAAAAGAAAGAACAAAGAAAAGAAGATAGAAAATTTAAGAGGAAAAGAGATTTTAAACCTAATAGACCTTTTATTATATGTAAAAAATGTGGTCGTCCTGGACACAACGAAAAAACTTGCTGGGTAAAAAGAAAAATTAATAATTTAACAGATGAAAAGCTGAAAGAAACTTTATCAAATATTTTGATAAATTCTGAATCTGATTCTGAATCTCAAGAAATTTCATCTATTGAAATGAATAATATTCATATTTTAGAAAATGAAAGTTTAACATCATCAGATGAGGAATGTATTCCTTGCAGAAATGGTGAACAATGTTTAAACTCTTCTGATGAAGAAGAAGAAAATCTCTATCAACTTATTGCTCAATTTCAAGATATGGAAATAAATGTTATTTCTAATAATATACTGGATCTTCTTAAAGTCATAAAAGATTCTGAAATAAGAGAGAGAATAATTTCTCAAATGATAAAAGAAAATCAGGGAGAAACATCTGATGAGAAAATTTCTCAAGATTTTCAACCATATACTTTAATGGAAGTTAAGAATCAACTAAATCAAAAATATAAGGTTAATAAACCAGTTAGTATTGAAGAATTAAGAATTGAAATTGATAATTTAAAATTTGAGATAAAAAATTTAAAAAAGAATAATGAATATCTTGGAGAAAGATTAACAAGAATAGAAAAAGGAAAGTCCATTGACAATAGTATTGAAGAAGAAGAAAATTTCTTGTCTGTAATTGAAAGGATAACGTCACAAATAAAAAATTTATTTGAAAAAAGTAACTTGTAAAGAATCGTGTATGAAACTTTAGTACCATTCTAATTTAATAAAAAATTTATTTTGAAAAAAGTAACTTGTAAAGAATCGTGTATGAAACTTTAGGTACTATGGTTTCTTTACCCATATTTCAACTGGCTAATAATATTAACATGCGGTCAGTACAGGCCACGCCCTAGAAACGCCTTTAATCAACACGGCAACAAACGGGCTACCATAATTCGACCACGATATTAACATTATGCCTGTTTTAATATAGAACAAACCTAAAAATTTTTCATCCATGACTCTTTTTTTTTTTTTTTTTTTTTTTGGAGTCATGGTTTATGACTTATATCATCTGGGTTAATTCAACACTTTGGGACTTAGCTTGTCATTAAGCTAAATAATAATAAAGAAAAGTTAAGTATACTAACCTTTAAAGGGATTATGTGCAGATTAAGTTGTCTTCACAAACTTCAGACTTTTTATTTAATAGAGATAATTTTTACAATAGCTAAGATATTATAGATACTAGAGAAGGAAGTGATGCCTTCCTGAATTAATCTGAGCTCCTTTTATAATGAGAGTCTCAGTATACAAACAAACTACAATAATTTACAATAATTCTGCTTTTTGAAAATTTTCAAAAGTCTTCATAATTATGTCTGCTATAATTGAGTAAAGCAGCCTGCTTTATTAAAGCAGATTCTCCTTTATTAAAGTAGTCAGCTTTATTAAAGTAGATTCTTCTTTATCCAGTATTATTGGACCATCTTTTTCTTGTCTTTCTGTGTTGTCAGGGATTCCTTTAACGATGCTAATTCAGCTTCCAGAAGTTCTTCATCAAGCTCTTCATCTTCATAAACATTTTGAGCATCTTCAGCTGCTTCATTATTTTCTGAAGATGTTATAGACATATCAGACCTTTTTTCTGGTTGAAGGTTTTTAATTAGGTCCTTCTTGACTTCTTCTAAGTACTTCTGAATAATTTCATCTTTTGATAATTGATCATTTGATAGTTGAATCTTCTTGACAATTTGTCTGAATGGACTAGGAGCCTCTTTCTGTTGTTTCAAACGTATTTGTTCTTCATATTCTTCAATTGTAGACTTTATTAAGTCTATCGTTTCTTGGCCTTCAATATTACCTTGATCATCCATTTTATTCATTTTCTTCCAGAACTTTGTATAAAAAGTCCTTCTTAAACATGGGATATTTTGTTGGGTATAACCAACTTCTGGAGACCACTTCCAGATCCAAGGGATTCCAAACTGAGTGAAATAATGCAATGAAGATATTCCTTCAATATTTATATTATTATACTCCATTTCTATTAGAGTTGGAGAAACTTCAGACCATTTCTGAAAAAATCCTTTATAAGGTTCAGGTAGAATTTTTATAGCTGGACCATATGACATCCACCATTTATTAAACCAATTTGGAATATCCAAGTTATAAACTTGTGGACATATTTTGAAGAACCAAGAATGCTTCTTCTTTGAATTTTCATATAAAAAGGCTTTATTAAATGCCTCTATATAATCCCAATAATTAAATTTTAATGGTGCCCTAGATTCAGGGTGATAAACTTCTCTTTCTTTAAGAAGAGATGTTCCCTATGTCTCAACGGATATTATCTGTTTAATTATTACTTTGCTGAAATTATAAATCTGGGTATTACCCGAATTATAATGTGTAATCTCACAAGATTCTGTGGATCGTAGAATCGTCTCATAATATAATCTGGGTTTATAAGATCCTGCAGGATATGATCCTGTATCCATATATTTTTGGATTAAAATCCATGGTTGATCTTTATATTTAAGATCTTTAAATTCTAGGAGCAATATTATCTCCTTGTATGGAGTCTGATTATATGCTCCATCATCTGGGTCTTCTGTAGTAATATTCACATATGAGGGTTTATTAGCCTCTTTTCTGGAGTTTTTCCATGAAAGGAATTCTTCTAATAAAGAATCCTGGTTTTCATTACTTCCAGTATTACTAGAAGTGGTTGCAATATTTGCGATATTAGCAGCTATTAGCCTTTGTTGCCCAATTTGCGCAATTACTCTGCTATTATTTTGACTAGCTCTCCCTCTTCCTCTATTAGAGGAATGAAAATAATTTCCTCTTCCACGAGGATACATACCTGAAATAAAATATAAGTTATCCACAAGAAATTATTTTCTTGTTTTCCTTTAGAATCTCAATTCGATCCTTGTAGCAGTTATATTGCTGCCATTCGTAATTTAAAAGAAATTGTTTTTGGTGAGATGATAATGAAAAATCCATGTTTAAATTATGGATATGAAAAGCATGCATTGTGCTCATTTGATTATAAAAATTGATTCTTCTATCTATTGATGAAATAAGTATTCTCAGGGGTCCCTTATACACCATTATTCCTGCTATAATTGAGTAAAGCAGGAATAATTTTCTTTTATCATTTGAGAAATTATTCTCTCTCATATTTCAGAATCTTTTATTACTTTAAGAAGATCCAGTATATTATTAGAAATAACATTTATTTCCATATCTTGAAATTGAGCAATAAGTTGATAGAGATTTTCTTCTTCTTTATCAGAAGAGTTTAAACATTGTTCACCATTTCTGCAAGGAATACATTCCTCATCTGATGATGTTAAACTTTCATTTTCTAAAATATGAATATTATTCATTTCAATAGATGAAAATTCTTGAGATTCAGAATCAGATTCAGAATTTATCAAAATATTTGATAAAGTTTCTTTCAGCTTTTCATCTGTTAAATTATTAATTTTTCTTTTTACCCAGCAAGTTTTTTCGTTGTGTCCAGGACGACCACATTTTTTACATATAATAAAAGGTCTATTAGGTTTAAAATCTCTTTTCCTCTTAAATTTTCTATCTTCTTTTCTTTGTTCTTTCTTTTGTTTTCTTTTGTAAACTTTATTAGCTCTTTGTGATTTGAAAACCTTTTTATTCTTAGGATCATGGATTTCTTCCATTCCAAATTGTGAACAAAATTGTCCTAACTGTCTCTTTTCATTAAGAGAGTGTTTCTTAATTTGTTGATTTAATTTTATTTCATTACATAAAGATAATCCTTCCTGAATACAAGTACCTATTAACTTGCCATAAGTATAATTTTCATAATTTATGTTAACTTCCCCTTTTCTAAGAGCCTTTCTAATTCTCTCAGCAAATAAAGGAGGCAAACCATCTATGAATTTGGATTTCCAATAAGTACTATTGGACTCTGGGAGTTCCATAACTCTGCTTAAAAAAGTATCTTTATACCACCTAAAAGATGTAAGAGTTCTACATCTAAGGTTTTGTAAAAGAGTTCTGATATTTTCTGAATTATCAGACCATCTTCCTGTGAAATGTTCAATTATATTAATTACTAATGTGTAGACAGCATTTGGCTTTTGGACATTATCTTCTTCCTTAACTGCATTTAGTATGACTTCTCTATCATGTTGAGATAAATAATTATTCCACCAACCTTTTAATTGACCTGTAAACCCAGCTACTATCATTCTAGCTATGTTTGTCTCATTATTGCCATTATTTCTACAAATTGTACTATACATCATCATTCTATGGACAACATTATAAATTTGTCTTTCTGTATGACCATCAATATTCCATTCGTAAATATTTTTTCCATGATAGGAATTATTAACAACATATTCTTGTTCTTCTATTAGTACGTCTTGGGTAGTTGGTCTAGGATAATAATATAATCTTTGAGTAGGTTTTTCAGCAAACTTTTGGAGTTTATTAATCTCTTCATTTATCTTTTGTTGATAATTATTATTATCTATAGATTCCACAAATTCTTCTGATAATGTATTAATATGTAAAGATTGGAATTTTTCTCCAAGATTTTTTAACTTATCATCAAGTAATTTTGAAATCTCTTTGTTAGATTTTAATTTAAAATCTTTTACCTCTGGAGGAGGCTGAATAGATGGTGTAGCTATAATTTCTCCATCTTTATTTTTATCTTTATTTAAAGAATGTTTTATGAGTTCATTTATTGTGTTATTTAAAGCACCTAATTGTTCTCCTATAACAACCAAACATATATTGGTATAATTATTTTGTCTGAAAAGATTGTTAATATGCATAATTGTTATGGGCAATGTATCATCCTCAAGTAATTTTTGAAAAGCTTGGTAATATCTTACCTCATTATCTCTTTCTAATTTAAAAGGTAATTGTGGAGGAAAATTTGTTTTTTGGATTTGACCATTTATATTATATTCTCTTTGTATAACTGAAATCATATGATTTGTATATTTGTTCAAAAACCATGGAACAAATGGAATAATATTATTCTGTTCTTCTCGTTCATCATAAAATTCTTTTTGAAAGAATTCAAAATCTTGACTTTCAAAATTTTTAAAGAACCATTTTCTAAACGATTCCCATTTGGTTAATTTAAATTCTTCACAAATTTGTTTTCTTGCCAAAGAACCTTGGCTAAAATCTATTTTCTTTCCAGAATCCATTAAATTGAGAAATTCATTTCAGACTCAGTTAATTCTGGGTCTTGAGGCTTAAATATTCCTCTAACTATATTATCAGAATTTATTCTTAATTCCTCTATTTTCCTGTCAGGAATTTCTTCTCTGATTTGAGAAGTAGAAGCTCTAGATGGACTTCTAACAGTATATTCAAAAGGGGATATATGTTGAGACGAAGCTTTCGAAGACAAAGATCTAGTTATTCTAGGATTTATTTTTTCAAATTGTATTTGGATAGATCCTTCATTTGTTTGTATTATTTCTAATGGATTATTATCTACATACTGTTGTGAAGGAGTACAATTATTAATTACCCAATTTTCTGGAAAATTTATTTCTTCCCATTTTATTTTTCTTCTGGTTGTAATATTAGATTTTCCAAAATTAGTTTCTATAACTATTGTTTCATTTAATGGTTTATCAACCATCCTACAATGGGGATTTAAAGTAAATAACGGTTTGTAATATATTCTATAGCAAATACACATCACTTCTGACCCTGGAGCATAATTATATCCATGGGTTTTGACATTTAAAGTGAGAGCATCTGTAATATTAACATCAGATAGTGATAATTGTAGATTAGGATATACGTTAAAATAGACTGGACCATGTGCCAGGCTAGATTGAATTATTCCTACCAGGGATTGTTTCCAGTTTAAATTTCTACCATCCCTTAAAGCTGCTATGAAGCTTTCTGGTAACCCTTCAAGGGTCAGTGGTTTGAAAGCAATTTGAACCAAACCTATATGTATAAATTTATATTTATCTTTTTTATATTTTTCTAAATCTCTGTTATTAAGGAGTTTTATTATCATATCTTCTTTATTAAGAGAAATCGTTTCTTCAGTAGTTTTTACTACCTGTTTTAAACCAATTCTTTCAAATGTTCCTAGTTTATAAACTAGTTTATAATCAACCTTTGGAATTGTCCATTTATTTAATAAATCTAAATTATGAGGGATATCATACTCTTCCTCAATACTGTTTTTAACAGTATCTTTATCTTTTAGGATATTCATAAATTTATTTTCAAGTGTTGAATTTCCCCAATGATACCAGTTAACCACCATGGCTCTGATACCATTTTATTTATTTTTCATTTATTTATTTTTCAGACCCAGCGTTAATAAAAATTTTATTTTGAATTTTTCAGACCCAGCGTTCGTGTATGAAACTTTAGGTACTATGGTTTCTTTACCCATATTTCAACTGGCTAATAATATTAACATGCGGTCAGTACAGGCCACGCCCTAGAAACGCCTTTATTTTTTAATTTTTATAAAAAACCATTTTTAATTATGTAATGATATTAATTTATATTCATAAATTAATTAATTTATGTATAAAAATTAATTTTATTCAAGTGGTTGTTAAATTTATTTATGAATATAAATTAATTATATTCATAAATAATTCTTCTGATACCATAATAATTTTTTAATTTTTATAAAAAACCATAAATTTTTTAATTTTTATAAAAAACCATAATAATTTTTTAAAAACTCATACATAATATAAAAATTGTAAAGAATCGTGTATGAAACTTTAGGTACTATGGTTTCTTTACCCATATTTCAACTGGCTAATAGTATTAACATGCGGTCAGTACAGGCCACGCCCTAGAAACGCATTTAATCAACACGGCAACAAACGGGCTACCATAATTCGACCACGATATTAACATTATGCCTGTTTTAATATAGAACCAACCTAAAAAATTTTCATCCATGACTCTTTTTTTTTTTTTTTTTTTTTTTTTTTTTGAGTCATGGTTTATGACTTATACCATCTGGGTTAATTCAACACTTTGGGATTTAGCTTGTCATTAAGCTAAATAATAATAAACAAAAGTTAAGTATACTAACCTTTAAAGGGATTGTGTGCAGATTAAGTTGTCTTCACAAACTTCAGACTTTTTATTTAATAGAGAGAATTTTTACAATAGCTAAGATATTATACATGCTAGAGAAGGAAGTGATGCTTTCCTGAATTAATCTGAGCTCCTTTTATAATGAGAGTCTCAGTATACAAACAAACTACAAAAATTTACAATAAATCTGCTTTTTGAAAATTTTCAAAAGTCTTCATAATTATGTCTGCTATAATTGAGTAAAGCATCCTGCTTTATTAAAGCAGATTCTCCTTTATTAAAGTAGTCAGCTTTATTAAAGTAGATTCTTCTTTATCCAGTATTATTGGACTATCTTTTTCTTGTCTTTCTGTGTTGTCAGGGATTCCTTTAACGATGCTAATTCAGCTTCCAGAAGTTCTTCATCAAGCTCTTCATCTTCATAAACATTTTGAGCATCTTCAGCTGCTTCATTATTTTCTGAAGATGTTATAGACATATCAGACCTTTTTTCTGGTTGAAGGTTTTTAATTAGGTCCTTCTTGACTTCTTCTAAGTACTTCTGAATAATTTCATCTTTTGATAATTGATCATTTGATAGTTGAATCTTCTTGACAATTTGTCTGAATGGACTAGGAGCCTCTTTCTGTTGTTTCAAACGTATTTGTTCTTCATATTCTTCAATTGTAGACTTTATTAAGTCTATCGTTTCTTGGCCTTCAATATTACCTTGATCATCCATTTTATTCATTTTCTTCCAGAACTTTGTATAAAAAGTCCTTCTTAAACATGGGATATTTTGTTGGGTATAACCAACTTCTGGAGACCACTTCCAGATCCAAGGGATTCCAAACTGAGTGAAATAATGCAATGAAGATATTCCTTCAATATTTATATTATTATACTCCATTTCTATTAGAGTTGGAGAAACTTCAGACCATTTCTGAAAAAATCCTTTATAAGGTTCAGGTAGAATTTTTATAGCTGGACCATATGACATCCACCATTTATTAAACCAATTTGGAATATCCAAGTTATAAACTTGTGGACATATTTTGAAGAACCAAGAATGTTTCTTCTTTGAATTTTCATATAAAAAGGCTTTATTAAATGCCTCTATATAATCCCAATAATTAAATTTTAATGGTGCCCTAGATTCAGGGTGATAAACTTCTCTTTCTTTAAGAAGAGATGTTCCCCATGTCTCAACGGATATTATCTGTTTAATTATTACTTTACTGAAATTGTAAATCTGGGTATTACCCGAATTATAATGTGTAATCTCACAAGTTTCTGTGGATCGTAGAATTGTCTCATAATATAATCTGGGTTTATAAGATCCTTCATTTGTTTGTATTATTTCTAATGGATTATTATCTACATACTGTTGTGAAGGAGTACAATTATTAATTACCCAATTTTCTGGAAAATTTATTTCTTCCCATTTTATTTTTCTTCTGGTTGTAATATTAGATTTTCCAAAATTAGTTTCTATAACTATTGTTTCATTTAATGGTTTATCAACCATCCTACAATGGGGATTCAAAGTAAATAACGGTTTGTAATATATTCTATAGCAAATACACATCACTTCTGACCCTGGAGCATAATTATATCCATGGGTTTTGACATTTAAAGTGAGAGCATCTGTAATATTAACATCAGATAGTGATAATTGTAGATTAGGATATACGTTAAAATAGACTGGACCATGTGCCAGGCTAGATTGAATTATTCCTACTAGGGATTGTTTCCAGTTTAAATTTCTACCATCCCTTAAAGCTGCAATGAAGCTTTCTGGTAACCCTTCAAGGGTTGAAAGCAATTTGAACCAAACCTATATGTATAAATTTATATTTATCTTTTTTATATTTTTCTAAATCTCTGTTATTAAGGAGTTTTATTATCATATCTTCTTTATTAAGAGAAATCGTTTCTTCAGTAGTTTTTACTACCTGTTTTAAACCAATTCTTTCAAATGTTCCTAGTTTATAAACTATTTTATAATCAACCTTTGGAATTGTCCATTTATTTAATAAATCTAAATTATGAGGGATATCATACTTTTCCTCAATACTGTTTTTAACAGTATCTTTATCTTTTAGGATATTCATAATTTATTTTCAAGTGTTGAATTTCCCCAATGATACCAGTTAACCACCATGGCTCTGATACCATAATAATTTTTTAATTTTTATACATAAAATTTCATAATAATTTTTAATTTTTATTCATAAAATTATATACCATAATAATTTTTAATTTTTATAAAAAACCATAATAATTTTTTAAAAACTCATACATAATATAAAAATTGTAAAGAATCGTGTATGAAACTTTAGGTACTATGGTTTCTTTACCCATATTTCAACTGGCTAATAGTATTAACATGCGGTCAGTACAGGCCACGCCCTAGAAACGCCTTTAATCAACACGACAACAAACAGGCTACCATAATTCGACCACGATATTAATATTATGCCTGTTTTAATATAGAACCAACCTAAAAATTTTTCATAATTTATGTTAACTTCCCCTTTTCTAAGAGTCTTTCTAATTCTCTCAGCAAATAAAGGAGGCAAACCATCTATGAATTTGGATTTCCAATGAGTACTATTGGACTCTGGGAGTTCCATAACTCTGCTTAAAAAAGTATCTTTATACCACCTAAAAGATGTAAGAGTTCTACATCTAAGGTTTTGTAAAAGATTTCTGATATTTTCTGAATTATCAGACCATCTTCATGTGAAATGTTCAATTATATTAATTACTAATGTGTAGACAGCATTTGGCTTTTGGACATTATCTTCTTCCTTAACTGCATTTAGTATGACTTCTCTATCATGTTGAGATAAATAATTATCCCACCAACCTTTTAATTGACCTGTAAACCCAGCTACTATCATTCTAGCTATGTTTGTATCATTATTGCCATTATTTCTACAAATTGTACTATACATCATCATTCTATGGACAACATTATAAATTTGTCTTTCTGTATGACCATCAATATTCCATTCGTAAATATTTTTCCATGATAGGAATTATTAACAACATATTCTTGTTCTTCTATTAGTACGTCTTGGGGAGTTGGTCTAGGATAATAATATAATCTTTGAGTAGGTTTTTCAGCAAACTTTTGGAGTTTATTAATCTCTTCATTTATCTTTTGTTGATAAATATTATTATCTATAGATTCCGCAAATTCTTCTGATAATGTATTAATATGTAAAGATTGGAATTTTTCTCCAAGATTTTTTAACTTATCATCAAGTAACTTTGAAATCTCTTTGTTAGATTTTAATTTAAAATCTTTTACCTCTGGAGGAGGCTGAATAGATGGTGTAGCTATAATTTCTCCATCCATATTTTTATCTTTATTTAAAGAATGTTTTATAAGTTCATTTATTGTGTTATTTAAAGCACCTAATTGTTCTCCTATAACGACCAAACATATATTGGTATAATTATTTTGTCTGAAAAGATTGTTAATATGCATAATTGTTATGGGCAATGTATCATCCTCAAGTAAATTTTGAAAAGCTTGGTAATATCTTACCTCATTATCTCTTTCTAATTTAAAAGGTAATTGTGGAGGAAAATTTGTTTTTTGGATTTGACCATTTATATTATATTCTCTTTGTATAACTGAAATCATATTATTTGTATATTTGTTCAAAAACCATGGAACAAACGGAATAATATTATTCTGTTCTTCTCGTTCATCATAAAATTCTTTTTGAAAGAATTCAAAATCTTGACTTTCAAAATTTTTAAAGAACCATTTTCTAAACGATTCCCATTTGGTTAATTTAAATTCTTCACAAATTTGTTTTCTTGCCAAAGAACCTTGGCTAAAATCTATTTTCTTTCCAGAATCCATTAAATTGAGAAATTCATTTCAGACTCAGTTAATTCTGGGTCTTGAGGCTTAAATATTCCTCTAACTATATTATTAGAATTTATTCTTAATTCCTCTATTTTCCTGTCAGGAATTTCTTCTCTGATTTGAGAAGTAGAAGCTCTAGATGGACTTCTAACAGTATATTCAAAAGGGGATATATGTTGAGACGAAGCTTTCGAAGACAAAGATCTAGTTATTCTAGGATTAATTTCTTGTCTGTAATTGAAAGGATAACGTCACAAAAATGGCATATAAAAATTAAACTGTTAATAAACAATGATTTCACAAAAGATTTGATTGCTCTAGTTGATAGCCGAGCAGATTTGAATTGTATCCAAGAAGGTATTATACCAACAAAATATTTTCAGAAAACAACTCATAGACTTAGTTCAGCTAATGGTGAACCTTTACAAATTAATTATAAACTGCCTAAAGCTTATATTTGCAATAATAAGATGTGTATAGCTAATAGCTTTATTTTAGTCAAAAACCTTACTAATCAGATTATACTTGGAACACCTTTTTTAAATCAAATTCTTCCTCTACAAAGGGTGGATAAAAATTCAATTGTTGGAACATATGAGGGGAAACAGGTAATTTTTAATTTTGTTTCTGAACCAATCACAAGGTTCATAAATAATGTAAAAGAATCTTTGTTACAAGCAAAAGAGAATCAAATAAACTTTCTTAAACAAGAAGTAAATTACATTACAATAGAAGAAAAGTTAAAAAATCCTAAATTACAGGAAAAAATAAATTTAGTCCAACATCAATTCTCTTTACAAATATGTAATGACCATCCTAATGCTTTTTGGGATAGAAAGAAACATATTGTTTCTCTTCCTTATGAAGAAGACTTCAAGGAAAGCCAAATACCTACGAAAGCGAGACCATGTCAAATGAATTTTGAATATTTACAATTATGCAAAAAAAGAAATAAAAACCTTAATTGAGAAAAGTCTTATTAGACCCTCTAAATCTCCTTGGTCCTGCACAGCTTTTTATGTAAATAAACATTCTGAACAGGAAAGAGGAATTCCAAGGTTAGTAATAAATTATAAACCATTGAATAAAGTTTTAAAATGGATTAGATACCCTATTCCAAACAAAAAAGATTTATTGGATAGATTACATAATGCTGTAATCTTTTCAAAATTTGATTTAAAATCAGGATACTGGCAAATCCAAATAGAAGAAAAGGACAGGTATAAAACTGCTTTCACGGTTCCAATAGGACATTATGAATGGAACGTAATGCCATTTGGATTAAAAAATGCTCCTAGTGAATTTCAAAATATTATGAATGATATATACATTCCTTATAGTGATTTTATCATCGTATATATTGATGATATCTTAGTATTTTCAACAAATATTGAAACACATTTTAAACATTTAAAAATATTTAAGAATATAATAATCAAAAATGGTTTGGTTATAAGTAGACCCAAGATGGTTTTATTTCAAACTAATATAAGGTTTTTAGGACACAATATTGAAAAAGGAAATATAATTCCTATTAACAGAAGTATAGAATTTGCTTCAAAATTTCCAGATGTAATAATTGATAAAACCCAATTACAAAGATTTTTAGGTAGCTTGAATTATATTTCTCCTTATTATCAGGGTCTAGCAGATGATACTGCTATCTTATATGATAGATTAAAAAATAATCCTCCTCCTTGGACTAAATATCATACTAAGGCAGTCCAAAAAATTAAACATCAAGTAAAAAACCTACCATGTTTAATGTTAGCTAACCCAGAATGGGAAAAAGTTGTTGAAACAGACGCCAGTGAAATAGGATACGGTGGCTTATTAAAACAAATATCTCCAATTGATAAGAAAGAATTTCTTGTTAGATTCGATTCAGGAAAATGGAATAAAAGTCAGAAGAATTATGCTACTATTGCTAAAGAAATCTTAGCTATAGTCAAATGCGTTTTGAAATTCCAAGACGATTTATATAATCAAAAATTTATTATAAAAACTGATTGTCAAGCTGCTAAATATATGTTTAATAAAGATTTTAAACATGATGTCTCCAAACAAATGTTTTGTAACATCCTAAAATTTTAATGATGAATAAAGGAAGTTATGTTTAGTGATTTCGCGTAATTGATTAATGTCGGGGAAGGAGCGGGTCTTGGACTTGGATTAATTGAGATGGGTTAAATGAGAATGGGATTTCAGGGATATAAATACCCCCAAAATCCCAAAATATCTTCATTTTCCCCCACTCTCCTAAACACACATACACACACACCAAGCACACCCAAAACCGCCGCCGGCCGGGCCGAGAAAGAAGGAAGGATCGAGCGAGGTCCGGGTAAGAGAGAAAGATTAGTGGTGATACCAAGATAAACGAGATCCAAACAAGCTCAAAAGGTATGATTCTTGATCTTGGAAGTTTAAAGATCCGAGCTTTTAGTGTATAAACGACCGAAAATGGTCGGGAAGGGTAGTGGGTGGTATTGAACCTTAACAAGGGCGTTAAAATCGCCCGAAATGTTGATCAGAAACCGAAACAGCGGACATCTGGGCAACTTCGCCTTCATCTGGGCAACTTCGCCTTCAAGCGATGAACTTCGCCTGCAAGCTAAGTTCGCCTGATGAACTTCGCCCGCAAGCTAAGTTCGCCTGATGACAAGTTCGCCTGAGGTTTAAGTTCGCCTGATGACAAGTTCGCCTGAGGTTTAAGTTCGCCTGATGATAAGTTCGCCTGAGGTTTAACTTCGCCTAAAGCTAAGTTCGCCTGAGGTTTAACTTCGCCTAAAGCTAAGTTCGCAGGAGGTTTAACTTCGCCTAAAGCTAAGTTCGCCTGAGGTTTAACTTCGCCTAAAGCTAAGTTCGCCTGAGGTTTAACTTCGCCTAAAGCCAAGTTCGTTTAGAAAATAAATTAAAAATCTAATGAAAAATGTGTTAAGACAGTTAATGGAAATAAAATTTTTCCAAGCTGACCCCAGCCAGGGGCTCTGCCCCTTGGACCCTGCTAGGGGCTGCCGCCCCAAGACCCCGCTGCCAGGGGCGCTGCCCCCGGACCCCCGTTCGTTGTGGGTCATATAAAGATAGAAATACATTATGAGAAGTGATAGTTAATTGATACGTATACTTGTTATACAGTCAGCCGTGCACAACTGAAGAAAGGGATTACGATTAACGGTGAACGTAACCGTGTTCAGGTGAGTTTCTAGCCCCATTTATGTGTTATGTTTTCGGGGCTGTGTGCATACTCAATATGTTTGTTAATACTCTTATCCTAAGAGATAAGTGTATGCCTTATGTGAATAATGTGAAATGTATGAATGATGGCTTGACGGTACGTGAACGATCTTCGGATATTGCACGTACTGTCAGGTTGTAACGCTAAGTTAAGGTAAGTATGATATGTATGCTTATGTGTATGAATGTGATAAAGTTAATAAAAGAAGGAAAGGATGGTTGTATGGTTACGAAAAGGGTACCGAGCCCTAATAATACTCGAGGTATGATGTATGGTTGTATGGTAACGAAGAGGGAATCGAACCCTACTAATATTCGAGAACTAGGGAACCGAACCCTACTAATATTCGAGGAAAGAGGTAAACCGAGCCCTAATAATACTCGTGGAAAGAGGGAAACCGAGCCCTAATAATACTCGTGGAAAGAGGGTACCGAGCCCTAATAATACTCGAGGAAGGAGGGTACCGAGCCCTAATAATACTCGAGGAAGGAGGGTACCGAGCCCTAATAATACTCGAGGAATGTAGGGCGTAATGCTCTTTATAACGTAAGATATGAAAGTAAGTTAATACAAAAGAAAATAAGTAAGTAAGAAAGTAAGAAAGTATGAAAGTAAGAAAGTAAGGAAGTATGAAAGTATGAAAGTACGAATGAAAGAATTTAATGTTATGTGAATGGTATGATTATGTGATTATCTAGAACTCACTCAGCGTAGGTTTAACTTCGCCTAAAGCTAAGTTCGCCTGAGGTTTAACTTCGCCTGCAAGCTAAGTTCGCCTGATGACAAGTTCGCCTGAGGTTTAAGTTCGCCTGATGACAAGTTCGCCTGAGGTTTAAGTTCGCCTGATGATAAGTTCGCCTGAGGTTTAACTTCGCCTAAAGCTAAGTTCGCCTGAGGTTTAACTTCGCCTATAGCTAAGTTCGCAGGAGGTTTAACTTCGCCTAAAGCTAAGTTCGCCTGAGGTTTAACTTCGCCTAAAGCTAAGTTCGCCTGAGGTTTAACTTCTCCTAAAGCCAAGTTCGTTTAGAAAATAAATTAAAAATCTAATGAAAAATGTGTTAAGACAGTTAATGGAAATAAAATTTTTCCAAGCTGACCCCAGCCAGGGGCTCTGCCCCTTGGACCCTGCTAGGGGCTGCCGCCCCTAGACCCCGCTGCCAGGGGCGCTGCCCCCGGACCCCCGTTCGTTGTGGGTCATATAAAGATAGAAATACATTATGAGAAGTGATAGTTAATTGATACGTATACTTGTTATACGGTCAGCCGTGCACAACTGAAGAAAGGGATTACGATTAACGGTGAACGTAACCGTGTTCAGGTGAGTTTCTAGCCCCATTTATGTGTTATGTTTTCGGGGCTGTGTGCATACTCAATATGTTTGTTAATACTCTTATCCTAAGAGATAAGTGTATGCCTTATGTGAATAATGTGAAATGTATGAATGATGGCTTGACGGTACGTGAACGATCTTCGGATATTGCACGTACTGTCAGGTTGTAACGCTAGGTTAAGGTAAGTATGATATGTATGCTTATGTGTATGAATGTGATAAAGTTAATAAAAGAAGGAAAGGATGGTTGTATGGTTACGAAAAGGGTACCGAGCCCTAATAATACTCGAGGTATGATGTATGGTTGTATGGTAACAAAGAGGGAATCGAACCCTACTAATATTCGAGAACTAGGGAACCGAACCCTACTAATATTCAAGGAAAGAGGGAAACCGAGCCCTAATAATACTCGTGGAAAGAGGGAAACCGAGCCCTAATAATACTCGTGGAAAGAGGGTACCGAGCCCCTATTAATACTCGAGGAAGGAGGGTACCGAGCCCTAATAATACTCGAGGAAGGAGGGTACCGAGCCCTAATAATACTCGAGGAATGTAGGTCGTAATGCTCTTTATAACGTAAGATATGAAAGTAAGTTAATACAAAAGAAAGTAAGTAAGTAAGAAAGTAAGAAAGTATGAAAGTAAGAAAGTAAGGAAGTATGAAAGTATGAAAGTACGAATGAAAGAATTTAATGTTATGTGAATGGTATGATTATGTGATTATCTAGAACTCACTCAGCGTAGCTGACTTTTAGTATGCACGCAGGTGAGTAGGATGAGACAGCTGGCTTGAGCGGGGACACATGGCAGAAGAATAAGAGCCTGGCATCTGAAGACTTATGATGTTATAATTTTAATGCTTTAATGTTGAAAGACAATGGATGTTTTGAGACAAGTTATGAATTATGTAATGTTTTATGAAAGTTTTATATTCCGCGTAAATGTTTTAATTAACTCTGATATTTAGAACTGTGTTTATGAGTAAATCCAACACGAAAGTAGGGCTACCGGTAACGGGGCCTTACAAGTTGGTATCAGAGCATAAGTTCGAGAGATTTAAGCATCATACATGCTTAGACTCGAACAGAGAATGGGATTTAAGTAAGAAAGGAAAGAAGATGCCAGTTCAAGAATGCCATGTGTCGCTCAAGCAAGATCAGTAAAGGTAAATTGTATGATTAAATGATATATGTTAATGAGAAAGAAAAGATATGTGAACGACAGGGATAGGAATAATTGATTGTTGATTTGACTAACTTCTTAAGTAGAACCAGCACAAATAGACTCATAAAGGGAAGTCTATAGGACACGGAAAGCAACGTGAACAGCTAGTCACAGCTGGCCACTGTTATTACCTGTTAGCCTTGCTATCCTTGTACTGAATAGTTCCTTGAGTGATGATGTTTGTGTTTTCCCCTTAGAATACAATGGCTGGAGCTGGAGACATTGTTGGAGCTGGAGGTCGCACTGGACGACGCGGCAGGCCTCGTCGTGTCCAGCAACCTTCGGTTGAGACAGCTTCCAACACCGAAGCTGAAGGAAGCGCAGCTGGAAGAAACCCGGAAAACAATGAAAGAGTTCAACTGGATCCCGCCATTCAAGCAGCTATTGTTCAAGCTGTGGCCACTGCTGTGAAGAATATTATCCCGGGAAGGTCTGCTGGAAGCCGAGAAAGAACTGTTGAAGGGGCCGGTGGTAATGGTAGAAAGGATGACGAGAGGGAAAGGGGTGACTCAAGTGAGGTAAGGTCTGTGAAAGATGATGATAGGAAGAGGGGCCGAGGCGGTTGCAACTATAAGTCCTTCAAAGGTTGTGACCCGCCTAAGCTGACTGGTTTAGGAGACGCAATCGCTACTCTTCAGTGGATAACCGCCATGGATAAGGTTATCCGCATTAGCGAGTGCCGTCCCGATCAAGCGGTAGGTTATGCAACTCAATCATTCGAGGATGAGGCTATGTTTTGGTGGGAGAGTGTGGAGCAGAGGAAGACCCGTGAAGAGATTAAGGAGTTGAAATGGGACGATCTGAAGGAGTTAGTGATGATGAAGTTCTGGCTGACGCCGAGGTTGAAAGGGCGGAGATGAAGTTCCTAAACTTGAAAGCTGGAACAATGACACATCGTGAGTACACCACCGAGTTCAATCGAATGTCTAGGTTGGTGCCCGATATGGTCAACACTGAGGCTAAAAGGATCAAGTGTTACGTGAGGGGATTACCACAGAGAGTCCGCATGTTAGTCAGGACAAGTAAACCTGCTACTTTCGATTCTGCTGTCGAACTCGCAGAAATGGTCTATGCAGACTTGACTGCGGATGATGTGGTGGTGGGAGACGAGAAGAAAGAAAAGAAATGGGTCGCTCCTGCTAAACGACCCGGTACCCAGATGTGGAACCCTAAGAACAAGCAGCCCAGAGTTTGGGAGAAAAGGTCGTGCAAGACCTGTGGCAAGGCACACAGTGGTGAGTGTAGGTGGGGAAAGGGTTCGGATACATGTCATAAGTGTGGAAAGATTCATGCCGGAGAATGTAGATTTGGGTCGAATGTTTGCTACAAGTGTGGGAAGGCAGGTCATTATGCTCATGAGTGCAGTTCTAAGCCTGCATGCTACAAGTGTGGTAAGACAGGTCACTTTGCTAGGGAGTGTACCGAGAGTGAAGCTGGAGGTAGTGGAAGGAAAAATGCCGATCAAGCTAGGCCAAGAACTAAAGCCTACATGCTGACCCAAGAACAAGCCAAGCAGATTCCGGATGTTGTCACAGGTACGTTTCTAGTGAACGGTGTTTCCGCTTCTGTATTATTTGATTCGGGCGCAAACAAAAGTTTCGTAGCCACACCATTTAGTAAACTAGCTAAAATGAAATGTTGCCGAGTGTCTGAAACTTTTGTAGTAGAAACCGCCAGTGACACTTCGGTTAAAATAACAAAAATGGTTAAGAACTGTAAGATAGAATTGGAAGGACATGAGTTCCCGATTACCTTGTACGTTATGACCTTGGGAGGGTTCGATGTGGTTTTGGGTATGGATTGGTTGTCTGAGTTTGAGGCTCAGATAGTATGTAAGAGTAGGATTATAAGGTTAAAGTCATTGGATGGTAGCGCGGTAACGGTCTATGGTGATAAGGAAAGTTCTGGGGTTAATGTCATTTCGATGATGAAAGCCGAGGGTTTGCTAAGGCGAGGGTGTTGTGCCTACCTGGCGTATGTCGTCAACGCTATGGTCGAGACGAAAGAGATGAAAGATGTTCCTATTGTGCGCGACTACCCAGAAGTATTCCCTGAGGATCTTCCGGGGTTGCCACCAGAGCGAGAGATAGAATTTCAGATAGATTTAATACCAGGAGCCCAACCTGTCGCAAAAGCGCCTTACCGTCTAGCACCGTCTGAGATGAAAGAATTGATGTCACAACTGCAAGAACTCCTCGACAAAGGTTTCATAAGACCGAGTGTTTCCCCGTGGGGCGCACCAGTATTGTTCGTGAAAAAGAAGGATGGAAGTATGAGGATGTGCATAGACTATCGTGAGTTGAATAAGCTTACGGTAAAGAATAGATATCCGTTGCCAAGGATTGATGATCTGTTTGACCAACTGCAAGGTTCAAGTTGGTTCTCACGAATAGATCTCAGATCAGGCTACCATCAGCTGAAGGTGAAAGAGGCAGACATCCCTAAGACAGCGTTCCGAACGCGGTATGGACACTACGAGTTCCTCGTAATGTCATTCGGTCTAACCAATGCTCCTGCAGCATTTATGGACATGATGAATAGGGTGTGTCGACCGATGTTGGATAAGTCGGTTATCGTCTTCATCGATGATATATTGGTTTATTCAAAGAGCGAGTCTGAACATGCTGAGCATCTGAGAGAGGTACTTGAGACTTTGAAGAAAGAGAAGTTGTATGCCAAGTTTTCGAAGTGCGCGTTCTGGTTAAGAGAAGTGCAATTTTTAGGTCACGTGATTAATCCTGAAGGGATTACCATGGACCCAGCTAAGATTGAAGCGATAACGAATTGGAAGACTCCGCAGAATCCGACTGATATACGAAGTTTCCTAGGGTTAGCTGGCTACTATAGGAGATTCATCGAAGGTTTCTCCAAGATAGCCGCACCGCTGACCGGTATGACCCGAAAGTCGATAGTATTCAGTTGGGGAAGGTTTCAGGAAGAAGCCTTTGAAGAATTGAAGAAGAGGCTCACGCAAGCTCCAATCCTTACTTTGCCCGATGGCGACGAGGATTTCGTTGTTTGTGCTGATGCCTCGCATCAAGGGTTAGGTTGCGTGTTGATGCAACGGGGGAAGGTGATAGCTTACGCGTCTAGACAGTTGAAGGTCCATGAAAGTACTTATCCGACGCATGATCTGGAGTTAGCAGCTGTAGTGCATGCTCTTAAGATATGGAGGCATTATCTGTACGGTACTAAGTATACTATCTATACCGATCATAAGAGTTTAAAGTACTTCTTCGAACAGAAAGAACTGAACATGAGGCAGAGAAGATGGTTAGAATTGATAAAGGATTACGACTGTGAGATTAGGTATTACCCCGGTAAAGCTAACGTGGTCGCTGATGCGTTAAGTCGTAAGAATGAGGAAGTCCTTGCAACAGTGAAGTCATATAAGTTGATCATGAACTCAAGTCTTTTTGAAGAAATCATCAAAGTGCAGTCAGAAGTGTTAGTAGACGAAGGGTTAGTAAAGAAAGAAAGGATTTATGGCCAGCAAGATGAGTTGATGGAAAACACTCATGGAGTTAAAACTAGATTTGACCGTATGTGGATTCCACGCCATGGTGATCTTAGAAGTCGAATCTTAGATGAAGCTCATAAGTCAAGGTTCTCAATCCATCCTGGAGCTACAAAGATGTACCAAGACTTGAAAAGAGATTACTGGTGGCCAAGAATGAAGAATGATGTAGTGGATTATGTTAGTAAGTGCTTAACTTGCTTACAAGTCAAGGCCGAGCACCAAAAGCCTTATGGGAAGATGCAACCGCTAGAGATACCTGAGTGGAAATGGGAACACATCACCATGGATTTCATAACTAAGCTACCTCGTACAGCTAAGCAACATGATACCATCTGGGTGATTGTGGACCGTTTGACCAAGAGTGCTCACTTTCTGCCCATACGAGAGGCCATCTCGTCAGAAATGTTAGCAAGCTTGTTCATCAAGGAAGTTGTAACCAAGCATGGAGTACCGTTATCGATCGTGTCCGATAGAGATACACGGTTTACTTCGAGGTTCTGGAAGAAATTCCATGAAGCTATGGGTACGAGGTTGAACATCGGTACGGCGTGTCATCCTCAAACTGATGGACAGTCCGAAAGGACGATCCAAACCCTTGAGGATATGCTACGTACTTGTGTTTTAGATTTTGGTGGAAGTTGGGATGATCATCTGCATCTGGCAGAGTTCTCCTATAACAACAGTTACCATTCAAGTATTGGTATGCCACCGTTTGAGATGCTTTACGGTAGACGATGTAGAACCCCGGTGTGTTGGGGCGAGATTGGTCAGAAAGAAATGGGAAGCCTAGAAGTAGTTCAAGAAACGTCTTCAAAGCTTGATCAGATCAAAGCAAGATTGAAAGCCGCGCAAGACAGACAAAAGTCTTATGCAGATAAGAGGCAACGACCAATTGAGTTTAACGTGGGTGACTATGTGATGCTCAAGGTCTCGCCTTGGAAAGGAATTATCCGTTTTAGGAAAAGAGGAAAGTTGAGTCCGAGGTACATTGGACCGTTCAAGATTGTAGGTCGTGTGGGTGAAGTAGCTTATAAACTGGATTTACCCGATGAGTTAGAAGGAATTCATTCAACCTTCCATGTTTCTCATCTGAGGAAGTGTCTAGCTGATGACACGTCTCACGTGCCATTAATGGACATTGAGGTTGATGAACAATTGAACTACATCGAGCAACCGATAGAGATCGTTGATCGCAAGGAGAAGCAGCTTCGTCACAAGATTATACCTTTGGTAAAAGTAATATGGAAACACCGCAAGGGATCAGATGCTACTTGGGAAGCCGAGGATGAGATGCGCAAGTTTTACCCTAGTTTGTTTATGTAATAGTTAGGTTTCGGGGACGAAACCTCTTTAAGGGGGGAAGACTTGTAACATCCTAAAATTTTAATGATGAATAAAGGAAGTTATGTTTAGTGATTTCGCGTAATTGATTAATGTCGGGGAAGGAGCGGGTCTTGGACTTGGATTAATTGAGATGGGTTAAATGAGAATGGGATTTCAGGGATATAAATACCCCCAAAATCCCAAAATATCTTCATTTTCCCCCACTCTCCTAAACACACATACACACACACCAAGCACACCCAAAACTGCCGCCGGCTGGGCCGAGAAAGAAGGAAGGATCGAGCGAGGTCCGGGTAAGAGAGAAAGATTAGTGGTGATACCAAGATAAACGAGATCCAAACAAGCTCAAAAGGTATGATTCTTGATCTTGGAAGTTTAAAGATCCGAGCTTTTAGTGTATAAACGACCGAAAATGGTCGGGAAGGGTAGTGGGTGGTATTGAACCTTAACAAGGGTGTTAAAATCGCCCGAAATGTTGATCAGAAACCGAAACAGCGGACATCTGGGCAACTTCGCCTTCATCTGGGCAACTTCGCCTTCAAGCGATGAACTTCGCCTGCAAGCTAAGTTCGCCTGATGAACTTCGCCTGCAAGCTAAGTTCGCCTGATGACAAGTTCGCCTGAGGTTTAAGTTCGCCTGATGACAAGTTCGCCTGAGGTTTAAGTTCGCCTGATGATAAGTTCGCCTGAGGTTTAACTTCGCCTAAAGCTAAGTTCGCCTGAGGTTTAACTTTGCCTAAAGCTAAGTTCGCAGGAGGTTTAACTTCGCCTAAAGCTAAGTTCGCCTGAGGTTTAACTTCGCCTAAAGCTAAGTTCCCCAGAGGTTTAACTTCGCCTGCAAGCTAAGTTCGCCTGATGACAAGTTCGCCTGAGGTTTAAGTTCGCCTGATGACAAGTTCGCCTGAGGTTTAAGTTCGCCTGATGATAAGTTCGCCTGAGGTTTAACTTCGCCTAAAGCTAAGTTCGCCTGAGGTTTAACTTCGCCTATAGCTAAGTTCGCAGGAGGTTTAACTTCGCCTAAAGCTAAGTTCGCCTGAGGTTTAACTTCGCCTAAAGCTAAGTTCGCCTGAGGTTTAACTTCGCCTAAAGCCAAGTTCGTTTAGAAAATAAATTAAAAATCTAATGAAAAATGTGTTAAGACAGTTAATGGAAATAAAATTTTTCCAAGCTGACCCCAGCCAGGGGCTCTGCCCCTTGGACCCTGCTAGGGGCTGCCGCCCCTAGACCCCGCTGCCAGGGGCGCTGCCCCCGGACCCCCGTTCGTTGTGGGTCATATAAAGATAGAAATACATTATGAGAAGTGATAGTTAATTGATACGTATACTTGTTATACAGTCAGCCGTGCACAACTGAAGAAAGGGATTACGATTAACGGTGAACGTAACCGTGTTCAGGTGAGTTTCTAGCCCCATTTATGTGTTATGTTTTCAGGGCTGTGTGCATACTCAATATGTTTGTTAATACTCTTATCCTAAGAGATAAGTGTATGCCTTATGTGAATAATGTGAAATGTATGAATGATGGCTTGACGGTACGTGAACGATCTTCGGATATTGCACGTACTGTCAGGTTGTAACGCTAAGTTAAGGTAAGTATGATATGTATGCTTATGTGTATGAATGTGATAAAGTTAATAAAAGAAGGAAATGATGGTTGTATGGTTACGAAAAGGGTACCGAGCCCTAATAATACTCGAGGTATGATGTATGGTTGTATGGTAACGAAGAGGGAATCGAACCCTACTAATATTCGAGAACTAGGGAACCGAACCCTACTAATATTCGAGGAAAGAGGGAAACCGAGCCCTAATAATACTCGTGGAAAGAGGGAAACCGAGCCCTAATAATACTCGTGGAAAGAGGGTACCGAGCCCTAATAATACTCGAGGAAGGAGGGTACCGAGCCCTAATAATCCTCGAGGAAGGAGGGTACCGAGCCCTAATAATACTCGAGGAATGTAGGGCGTAATGCTCTTTATAACGTAAGATATGAAAGTAAGTTAATACAAAAGAAAGTAAGTAAGTAAGTAAGAAAGTAAGAAAGTATGAAAGTAAGAAAGTAAGGAAGTATGAAAGTATGAAAGTACGAATGAAAGAATTTAATGTTATGTGAATGGTATGATTATGTGATTATCTAGAACTCACTCAGCGTAGCTGACTTTTAGTATGGACGCAGGTGAGTAGGATGAGACAGCTGGCTTGAGCGGGGACACATGGCAGAAGAATAAGAGCCTGGCATCTGAAGACTTATGATGTTTTAATTTTAATGCTTTAATGTTGAAAGACAATGGATGTTTTGAGACAAGTTATGAATTATGTAATGTTTTATGAAAGTTTTATATTCCGCGTAAATGTTTTAATTAACTCTGATATTTAGAACTGTGTTTATGAGTAAATCCAACACGAAAGTAGGGCTACCGGTAACGGGGCCTTACATGTTTGCAAGATGGCAGTCTAATTTAGCACCATTTGATTTCGACATAATATATAAAAAAGGTACTGATAATAGTTTACCTGATTATTTAACAAGAGAATATCTTAACCCTATTCTGCAGGAATACATTCCTCATCTGATGATGTTAAACTTTAATTTTCTAAAATATGAATATTATTCATTTCAATAGATGAAAATTCTTGAGATTCAGAATCAGATTCAGAATTTATCAAAATATTTGATAAAGTTTCTTTCAACTTTTCATCTGTTAAATTATTAATTTTTCTTTTTACCCAGCAAGTTTTTTCGTTGTGTCCAGGACGACCACATTTTTTACATATAATAAAAGGTCTTGAGGCTTAAATATTCCTCTAACTATATTATTAGAATTTATTCTTAATTCTTCTATTTTCCTGTCAGGAATTTCTTCTCTGATTTGAGAAGTAGAAGCTCTAGATGGACTTCTAACAGTATATTCAAAAGGGGATATATGTTGAGACGAAGCTTTCGAAGACAAAGATCTAGTTATTCTAGGATTTATTTTTTCAAATTGTATTTGGATAGATCCTTCATTTGTTTGTATTATTTCTAATGGATTATTATCTACATACTGTTGTGAAGGAGTACAATTATTAATTACCCAATTTTCTGGAAAATTTATTTCTTCCTATTTTATTTTTCTTCTGGTTGTAATATTAGATTTTCCAAAATTAGTTTCTATAACTATTGTTTCATTTAATGGTTTATCAACCATCCTAAAATGGGGATTCAAAGTAAATAACGGTTTGTAATATATTCTATAGCAAATACACATCACTTCTGACCCTGGAGCATAATTATATCCATGGGTTTTGACATTTAAAGTGAGAGCATCTGTAATATTAACATCAGATAGTGATAATTGTAGATTAGGATATACGTTAAAATAGACTGGACCATGTGCCAGGCTAGATTGAATTATTCCTACTAGGGATTGTTTCCAGTTTAAATTTCTACCATCCCTTAAAGCTGCAATGAAGCTTTCTGGTAACCCTTCAAGGGTCAGTGGTTTGAAAGCAATTTGAACCAAACCTATATGTATAAATTTATATTTATCTTTTTTATATTTTTCTAAATCTCTGTTATTAAGGAGTTTTATTATCATATCTTCTTTATTAAGAGAAATCGTTTCTTCAGTAGTTTTTACTACCTGTTTTAAACCAATTCTTTCAAATGTTCCTAGTTTATAAACTAGTTTATAATCAACCTTTGGAATTGTCCATTTATTTAATAAATCTAAATTATGAGGGATATCATACTCTTCCTCAATACTGTTTTTAACAGTATCTTTATCTTTTAGGATATTCATAATTTATTTCAAGTGTTGAATTTCCCCAATGATACCAGTTAACCACCATGGCTCTGATACCATAATAATTTTTTAATTTTTATACATAAAATTTCATATTAATTTTTATACATAAAATTTCATAATAATTTTTAATTTTTATTCATAAAATTATATACCATAATAATTTTTAATTTTTATAAAAAACCATAATAATTTTTTAAAAACTCATACATAATATAAAAATTGTAAAGAATCGTGTATGAAACTTTAGGTACTATGGTTTCTTTACCCATATTTCAACTGGCTAATAGTATTAACATGCGGTCAGTACAGGCCACGCCCTAGAAACGCCTTTAATCAACACGGCAACAAACGGGCTACCATAATTCGACCACGATATTAATATTATGCCTGTTTTAATATAGAACCAACCTAAAAATTTTTCATCCATGACTCTTTTTTTTTTTTTTTTTTTTTTTTTTGAGTCATGGTTTATGACTTATATCATCTGGGTTAATTCAACACTTTGGGATTTAGCTTGTCATTAAGCTAAATAATAATAAAGAAAAGTTAAGTATACTAACCTTTAAAGGGATTATGTGCAGATTAAGTTGTCTTCACAAACTTCAGACTTTTTATTTAATAGAGAGAATTTTTACAATAGCTAAGATATTATAGATACTAGAGAAGGAAGTGATGCTTTCCTGAATTAATCTGAGCTCCTTTTATAATGAGAGTCTCAGTATACAAACAAACTACAATAATTTATAATAATTCTGCTTTTTGAAAATTTTCAAAAGTCTTCATAATTATGTCTGCTATAATTGAGTAAAGCAGCCTGCTTTATTAAAACAGATTCTCCTTTATTAAAGTAGTCAGCTTTATTAAAGTAGATTCTTCTTTATCCAGTATTATTGGACTATCTTTTTCTTGTCTTTCTGTGTTGTCAGGGATTCCTTTAACGATGCTAATTCAGCTTCCAGAAGTTCTTCATCAAGCTCTTCATCTTCATAAACATTTTGAGCATCTTCAGCTGCTTCATTATTTTCTGAAGATGTTATAGACATATCAGACCTTTTTTCTGGTTGAAGGTTTTTAATTAGGTCCTTCTTGACTTCTTCTAAGTACTTCTGAATAATTTCATCTTTTGATAATTGATCATTTGATAGTTGAATCTTCTTGACAATTTGTCTGAATGGACTAGGAGCCTCTTTCTGTTGTTTCAAACGTATTTGTTCTTCATATTCTTCAATTGTAGACTTTAGTAAGTCTATCGTTTCTTGGCCTTCAATATTACCTTGATCATCCATTTTATTCATTTTCTTCCAGAACTTTGTATAAAAAGTCCTTCTTAAACATAGGATATTTTGTTGAGTATAACCAACTTCTGGAGACCACTTCCAGATCCAAGGGATTCCAAACTGAGTGAAATAATGCAATGAAGATATTCCTTCAATATTTATATTATTATACTCCATTTCTATTAGAGTTGGAGAAACTTCAGACCATTTCTGAAAAAATCCTTTATAAGGTTCAGGTAGAATTTTTATAGCTGGACCATATGACATCCACCATTTATTAAACCAATTTGGAATATCCAAGTTATAAACTTGTGGACATATTTTGAAGAACCAAGAATGCTTCTTCTTTGAATTTTCATATAAAAAGGCTTTATTAAATGCCTCTATATAATCCCAATAATTAAATTTTAATGGTGCCCTAGATTCAGGGTGATAAACTTCTCTTTCTTTAAGAGGAGATGTTCCCCATGTCTCAACGGATATTATCTGTTTAATTATTACTTTGCTGAAATTATAAATCTGGGTATTACCCGAATTATAATGTGTAATCTCACAAGATTCTGTGGATCGTAGAATCGTCTCATAATATAATCTGGGTTTATAAGATCCTGCAGGATATGATCCTGTATCCATATATTTTTGGATTAAAATCCATGGTTGATCTTTATATTTAAGATCTTTAAATTCTAGGAGCAATATTATCTCCTTGTATGGAGTCTGATTATATGCTCCATCATCTGGGTCTTCTGTAGTAATATTCACATATGAGGGTTTATTAGCCTCTTTTCTGGAGTTTTTCCATGAAAGGAATTCTTCTAATAAAGAATCCTGGTTTTCATTACTTCCAGTATTACTAGAAGTGGTTGCAATATTTGCGATATTAGCAGCTATTAGCCTTTGTTGCCCAATTTGCGCAATTACTCTGCTATTATTTTGACTAGCTCTCCCTCTTCCTCTATTAGAGGAATGAAAATAATTTCCTCTTCCACGAGGATACATACCTGAAATAAAATATAAGTTATCCACAAGAAATTATTTTCTTGTTTTCCTTTAGAATCTCAATTCGATCCATGTAGCAGCTATATTGCTGCCATTCGTAATTTAAAAGAAATTGTTTTTGGTGAGATGATAATGAAAAATCCATGTTTAAATTATGGATATGAAAAGCATGCATTGTGCTCATTTGATTATAAAAATTGATTCTTCTATCTATTGATGAAATAACTATTCTCAGGGGTCCCTTATACACCATTATTCCTGCAGAATAGTGTTAAGATATTCTCTTGTTAAATAATCAGGTAAACTATTATCAGTACCTTTTTTATATATTATGTCGAAATCAAATGGTGCTAAATTAGACTGCCATCTTGCAAACATTTGTTTGGAGACATCATGTTTAAAATCTTTACTAAACATATATTTAGCAGCTTGACAATCAGTTTTTATAATAAATTTTTGATTATATAAATCGTCTTGGAATTTCAAAACGCATTTGACTATAGCTAAGATTTCTTTAGCAATAGTAGCATAATTCTTCTGACTTTTATTCCATTTTCCTGAATGGAATCTAACAAGAAATTCCTTCTTATCAATTGGAGATATTTGTTTTAATATGCCACCGTAACCTATTTCACTGGCATCTGTTTCAACAACTTTTTCCCATTCTGGGTTAGCTAACATTAAACATGGTAGGTTTTTTACTTGATGTTTAATTTTTTGGACTGCCTTAGTATGATATTTAGTCCAAGGAGGAGGATTATTTTTTAATCTATCATATAAGATAGCAGTATCATCTGCTAGACCCTGATAATAAGGAGAAATATAATTCAAGCTTCCTAAAAATCTTTGTAATTGGGTTTTATCAATTATTTCATCTGGAAATTTTGAAGCAAATTCTATACTTCTGTTAATAGGAATTATATTTCCTTTTTCAATATTGTGTCCTAAAAACCTTATATTAGTTTGAAATAAAACCATCTTGGGTCTACTTATAACCAAACCATTTTTTATTATTATATTCTTAAATATTTCTAAATGTTTAAAATGTGTTTCAATATTTGTTGATAATTGTACTCCTTCACAAGAGTATGTAGATAATAATCCATTAGAAATAATACAAACAAATGAAGGATCTATCCAAATACAATTTGAAAAAATAAATCCTAGAATAACTAGATCTTTGTCTTCGAAAGCTTCGTCTCAACATATATCCCCTTTTGAATATACTGTTAGAAGTCCATCTAGAGTTTCTACTTCTCAAATCAGAGAAGAAATTCCTGACAGGAAAATAGAGGAATTAAGAATAAATTCTGATAATATAGTTAGAGGAACATTTAAGCCTCAAGACCCAGAATTAACAGAGTCTGAAATGAATTTCTCAATTTAATGGATTCTGGAAAGAAAATAGATTTTAGCCAAGGTTCTTTGGCAAGAAAACAAATTTGTGAAGAATTTAAATTAACCAAATGGGAATCGTTTAGAAAATGGTTCTTTAAAAATTTTGAAAGTCAAGATTTTGAATTCTTTCAAAAAGAATTTTATGATGAACGAGAAGAACAGAATAATATTATTCCGTTTGTTCCATGGTTTTTGAACAAATATACAAATAATATGATTTCAGTTATACAAAGAGAATATAATATAAATGGTCAAATCCAAAAAACAAATTTTCCTCCACAATTACCTTTTAAATTAGAAAGAGATAATGAGGTAAGATATTACCAAGCTTTTCAAAAATTACTTGAGGATGATACATTGCCCATAACAATTATGCATATTAACAATCTTTTCAGACAAAATAATTATACCAATTTATGTTTGGTCGTTATAGGAGAACAATTAGGTGCTTTAAATAACACAATAAATGAACTTATAAAACATTCTTTAAATAAAGATAAAGAATGTAGGAGAACAATTGTGTTATTTAAGCACCTAATTGTTCTCCTATAACGACCAAACATAAATTGGGTAATTAATAATTGTACTCCTTCACAACAGTATGTAGATAATAATCCATTAGAAATAATACAAACAAATGAAGTATCTATCCAAATACAATTTGAAAAAATAAATCCTAGAATAACTAGATCTTTGTCTTCGAAAGCTTCGTCTCAACATATATCCCCTTTTGAATATACTGTTAGAAGTCCATCTAGAGCTTCTACTTCTCAAATCAGAGAAGAAATTCCTGACAGGAAAATAGAGTAATTAAGAATAAATTCTGATAATATAGTTAGAGGAATATTTAAGCCTCAAGACCCAGAATTAACTGAGTCTGAAATGAATTTCTCAATTTAATGGATTCTGGAAAGAAAATAGATTTTAGCCAAGGTTCTTTGGCAAGAAAACAAATTTGTGAAGAATTTAAATTAACCAAATGGGAATCGTTTAGAAAATGGTTCTTTAAAAATTTTGAAAGTCAAGATTTTGAATTCTTTCAAAAAGAATTTTATGATGAACGAGAAGAACAGAATAATATTATTCCGTTTGTTCCATGGTTTTTGAACAAATATACAAATAATATGATTTCAGTTATACAAAGAGAATATAATACAAATGGTCAAATCCAAAAAACAAATTTTCCTCCACAATTACCTTTTAAATTAGAAAGAGATAATGAGGTAAGATATTACCAAGCTTTTCAAAAATTACTTGAGGATGATACATTGCCCATAACAATTATGCATATTAACAATCTTTTCAGACAAAATAATTATACCAATATATGTTTGTTCGTTATAGGAGAACAATTAGGTGCTTTAAATAACACAATAAATGAACTTATAAAACATTCTTTAAATAAAGATAAAAATAAGGATGGAGAAATTATAGCTACACCATCTATTCAGCCTCCTCCAGAGGTAAAAGATTTTAAATTAAAATCTAACAAAGAGATTTCAAAGTTACTTGATGATAAGTTAAAAAATCTTGGAGAAAAATTCCAATCTTTACATATTAATACATTATCAGAAGAATTTGCGGAATCTATAGATAATAATAATTATCAACAAAAGATAAATGAAGAGATTAATAAACTCCAAAAGTTTGCTGAAAAACCTACTCAAAGATTATATTATTATCCTAGACCAACTCCCCAAGACGTACTAATAGAAGAACAAGAATATGTTGTTAATAATTCCTATCATGGAAAAAATATTTACGAATGGAATATTGATGGTCACACAGAAAGACAAATTTATAATGTTGTCCATAGAATGATGATGTATAGTACAATTTGTAGAAATAATGGCAATAATGATACAAACATAGCTAGAATGATAGTAGCTGGGTTTACAGGTCAATTAAAAGGTTGGTGGGATAATTATTTATCTCAACATGATAGAGAAGTCATACTAAATGCAGTTAAGGAAGAAGATAATGTCCAAAAGCCAAATGCTGTCTACACATTAGTAATTAATATAATTGAACATTTCACAGGAAGATGGTCTGATAATTCAGAAAATATCAGAACTCTTTTACAAAACCTTAGATGTAGAACTCTTACATCTTTTAGGTGGTATAAAGATACTTTTTTAAGCAGAGTTATGGAACTCCCAGAGTCCAATAGTACTCATTGGAAATCCAAATTCATAGATGGTTTGCCTCCTTTATTTGCTGAGAGAATTAGAAAGACTCTTAGAAAATGGGAAGTTAACATAAATTATGAAAATTATACTTATGGCAAGTTAATAGGTACTTGTATCCAGGAAGGATTATCTTTATGTAATGAAATAAAATTAAATCAACAAATTAAGAAACACTCTCTTAATGAAAAGAGACAGTTAGGACAATTTTGTTCACAATTTGGAATGGAAGAAATCCATGATCCTAAGAATAAAAAGGTTTTCAAATCACAAAGAGCTAATAAAGTTTACAAAAGAAAACAAAAGAAAGAACAAAGAAAAGAAGATAGAAAATTTAAGAGGAAAAGAGATTTTAAACCTAATAGACCCAAAATTATATGTAAAAAATGTGGTCGTCCTGGACACAACGAAAAAACTTGCTGGGTAAAAAGAAAAATTAATAATTTAACAGATGAAAAGTTGAAAGAAACTTTATCAAATATTTTGATAAATTCTGAATCTGATTCTGAATCTCAAGAATTTTCATCTATTGAAATGAATAATATTCATATTTTAGAAAATGAAAGTTTAACATCATCAGATGAGGAATGTATTCCTTGCAGAAATGGTGAACAATGTTTAAACTCTTCTGATAAAGAAGAAGAAAATCTCTATCAACTTATTGCTCAATTTCAAGACATGGAAATAAATGTTATTTCTAATAATATACTGGATCTTCTTAAAGTCATAAAAGATTCTGAAATAAGAGAGAGAATAATTTCTCAAATGATAAAAGAAAATCAGGGAGAAACATCTGATGAGAAAATTTCTCAAGATTTTCAACCATATACTTTAATGGAAGTTAAGAATCAACTAAATCAAAAATATAAGGTTAATAAACCAGTTAGTATTGAAGAATTAAGAATTGAAATTGATAATTTAAAATTTGAGATAAAAAATTTAAAAAAGAATAATGAATATCTTGGAGAAAGATTAACAAGAATAGAAAAAGGAAAGTCCATTGACAATAGTATTGAAGAAGAAGAAAATTTCTTGTCTGTAATTGAAAGGATAACGTCACAAAAATGGCATATAAAAATTAAACTGTTAATAAACAATGATTTCACAAAAGATTTGATTGCTCTAGTTGATAGCGGAGCAGATTTGAATTGTATCCAAGAAGGTATTATACCAACAAAATATTTCCAGAAAACAACTCATAGACTTAGTTCAGCTAATGGTGAACCTTTACAAATTAATTATAAACTGCCTAAAGCTTATATTTGCAATAATAAGATGTGTATAGCTAATAGCTTTATTTTAGTCAAAAACCTTACTAATCAGATTATACTTGGAACACCTTTTTTAAATCAAATTCTTCCTCTACAAAGGGTGGATAAAAATTCAATTGTTGGAACATATGAGGGGAAACAGGTAATTTTTAATTTTGTTTCTGAACCAATCACAAGGTTCATAAATAATGTAAAAGAATCTTTGTTACAAGCAAAAGAGAATCAAATAAACTTTCTTAAACAAGAAGTAAATTACATTACAATAGAAGAAAAGTTAAAAAATCCTAAATTACAGGAAAAAATAAATTTAGTCCAACATCAATTCTCTTTACAAATATGTAATGACCATCCTAATGCTTTTTGGGATAGAAAGAAACATATTGTTTCTCTTCCTTATGAAGAAGACTTCAAGGAAAGCCAAATACCTACGAAAGCGAGACCATGTCAAATGAATTCTGAATATTTACAATTATGCAAAAAAGAAATAAAAACCTTAATTGAGAAAAGTCTTATTAGACCCTCTAAATCTCCTTGGTCCTGCACAGCTTTTTATGTAAATAAACATTCTGAACAGGAAAGAGGAATTCCAAGGTTAGTAATAAATTATAAACCATTGAATAAAGTTTTAAAATGGATTAGATACCCTATTCCAAACAAAAAAGATTTATTGGATAGATTACATAATGCTGTAATCTTTTCAAAATTTGATTTAAAATCAGGATACTGGCAAATCCAAATAGAAGAAAAGGACAGGTATAAAACTGCTTTCACGGTTCCAATAGGACATTATGAATGGAACGTAATGCCATTTGGATTAAAAAATGCTCCTAGTGAATTTCAAAATATTATGAATGATATATTCATTCCTTATGGTGATTTTATCATCGTATATATTGATGATATCTTAGTATTTTCAACAAATATTGAAACACATTTTAAACATTTAGAAATATTTAAGAATATAATAATAAAAAATGGTTTGGTTATAAGTAGACCCAAGATGGTTTTATTTCAAACTAATATAAGGTTTGTAGGACACAATATTGAAAAGGGAAATATAATTCCTATTAACAGAAGTATAGAATTTGCTTCAAAATTTCCAGATGAAATAATTGATAAAACCCAATTACAAAGATTTTTAGGAAGCTTGAATTATATTTCTTCTTATTATCAGGGTCTAGCAGATGATACTGCTATCTTATATGATAGATTAAAAAATAATCCTCCTCCTTGGACTAAATATCATACTAAGGCAGTCCAAAAAATTAAACATCAAGTAAAAAACCTACCATGTTTAATGTTAGCTAACCCAGAATGGGAAAAAGTTGTTGACACAGATGCCAGTGAAATAGGTTACAGTGGCATATTAAAACAAATATCTCCAATTAATAAGAAAGAATGTTTTGTTAGATTCCATTCAGGAAAATGGAATAAAAGTCAGAAGAATTATGCTACTATTGCTAAAGAAATCTTAGCTATAGTCAAATGCGTTTTGAAATTCCAAGACGATTTATATAATCAAAAATTTATTATAAAAACTGATTGTCAAGCTGCTAAATATATGTTTAATAAAGATTTTAAACATGATGTCTCCAAACAAATGTTTGCAAGATGGCAGTCTAATTTAGCACCATTTGATTTCGACATAATATATAAAAAAGGTACTGATAATAGTTTACCTGATTATTTAACAAGAGAATATCTTAACCCTATTCTGAAGGAATAATGGTGTATAAGGGACCCCTGAGAATAGTTATTTCATCAATAGATAGAAGAATCAATTTTTATAAATGAGCACAATGCATGCTTTTCATATCCATAATTTAAACATGGATTTTTCATTATCATCTCACCAAAAACAATTTCTTTTAAATTATGAATGGCAGCAATATAACTGCTACAAGGATCGAATTGAGATTCTAAAGGAAAACAAGAAAATTATTTCTTGTGGATAACTTATATTTTATTTCAGGTATGTATCCTCGTGGAAGAGGAAATTATTTTCATTCCTCTAATAGAGGAAGAGGGAGAGCTAGTCAAAATAATAGCAGAGTAATTGCGCAAATTGGGCAACAAAGGCTAATAGCTGCTAATATCGCAAATATTGCAACCACTTCTAGTAATACTGGAAGTAATGAAAACCAGGATTCTTTATTAGAAGAATTCCTTTCATGGAAAAACTCCAGAAAAGAGGCTAATAAACCCTCATATGTGAATATTACTACAAAAGACCCAGATGATGGAGCATATAATCAGACTCCATACAAGGAGATAATATTGCTCCTAGAATTTAAAGATCTTAAATATAAAGATCAACCATGGATTTTAATCCAAAAATATATGGATACAGGATCATATCCTGCAGGATCTTATAAACCCAGATTATATTATGAGACGATTCTACGATCCACAGAATCTTGTGAGATTACACATTATAATTCGGGTAATACCCAGATTTACAATTTCAGCAAAGTAATAATTAAACAGATAATATCCGTTGAGACATGGGGAACATCTCCTCTTAAAGAAAGAGAAGTTTATCACCCTGAATCTAGGGCATCATTAAAATTTAATTATTGGGATTATATAGAGGCATTTAATAAAGCCTTTTTATATGAAAATTCAAAGAAGAAGCATTCTTGGTTCTTCAAAATATGTCCACAAGTTTATAACTTGGATATTCCAAATTGGTTTAATAAATGGTGGATGTCATATGGTCCAGCTATAAAAATTCTACCTGAACCTTATAAAGGATTTTTTCAGAAATGGTCTGAAGTTTCTCCAACTCTAATAGAAATGGAGTATAATAATATAAATATTGAAGGAATATCTTCATTGCATTATTTCACTCAGTTTGGAATCCCTTGGATCTGGAAGTGGTCTCCAGAAGTTGGTTATACCCAACAAAATATCCCATGTTTAAGAAGGACTTTTTATACAAAGTTCTGGAAGAAAATGAATAAAATGGATGATCAAGGTAATATTGAAGGCCAAGAAACGATAGACTTAATAAAGTCTACAATTGAAGAATATGAAGAACAAATACGTTTGAAACAATAGAATGAGGCACCTAGTCCATTCAGACAAATTGTCAAGAAGATTCAACTATCAAATGATCAATTATCAAAAGATGAAATTATTCAGAAGTACTTAGAAGAAGTCAAGAAGGACCTAATTAAAAACCTTCAACCAGAAAAAAGGTCTGATATGTCTATAACATCTTCAGAAAATAATGAAGCAGCTGAAGATGCTCAAAATGTTTATGAAGATGAAGAGCTTGATGAAGAACTTCTGGAAGCTGAATTAGCATCGTTAAAGGAATCCCTGACAACACAGAAAGACAAGAAAAAGATAGTCCAATAATACTGGATAAAGAAGAATCTACATTAATAAAGCTGACTACTTTAATAAAGGAGAATCTGCTTTAATAAAGCAGGCTGCTTTACTCAATTATAGCAGACATAATTATGAAGACTTTTGAAAATTTTCAAAAAGCATAATTATTGTAAATTATTGTAGTTTGTTTGTATACTGAGACTCTCATTATAAAAGGAGCTCAGATTAATTCAGGAAGGCATCACTTTATTCTCTAGTATCTATAATATCTTAGCTATTGTAAAAATTCTCTCTATTAAATAAAAAGTCTGAAGTTTGTGAAGACAACTTAATCTGCACATAATCCCTTTAAATGTTAGTATACTTAACTTTTCTTTATTATTATTTAGCTTAATGACAAGCTAAGTCCCAAAGTGTTGAATTAACCCAGATGATATAAGTCATAAACCATGACTCAAAAAAAAAAAAAAAAAAAAAAAAGTCATGGATGAAAAATTTTTAGGTTGGTTCTATGTTAAAACAGGCATAATGTTAATATCGTGGTCGAATTATGGTAGCCCGTTTGTTGTCGTGTTGATTAAAGGCGTTTCTAGGGCGTGGCCTGTACTGACCGCATGTTAATATTATTAGCCAGTTGAAATATGGGTAAAGAAACCATAGTACCTAAAGTTTCATACACGATTCTTTACAAGTTACTTTTTTCAAAATAAATTTTTTATTAAATTAGAATGGTACTAAAGTTTCATACACGATTCTTTACAAGTTACTTTTTTCAAAATAAATTTTTTATTAAATTAGAATGGTATCAGAGCCATGGTGGTTAACTGGTATCATTGGGGAAATTCAACACTTGAAAATAAATTTATGAATATCCTAAAAGATAAAGATACTGTTAAAAACAGTATTGAGGAAGAGTATGATATCCCTCATAATTTAGATTTATTAAATAAATGGACAATTCCAAAGGTTGATTATAAACTAGTTTATAAACTAGGAATATTTGAAAGAATTGGTTTAAAACAGGTAGTAAAAACTACTGAAGAAACGATTTCTCTTAATAAAGAAGATATGATAATAAAACTCCTTAATAACAGAGATTTAGAAAAATATAAAAAAGATAAATATAAATTTATACATATAGGTTTGGTTCAAATTGCTTTCAAACCACTGACCCTTGAAGGGTTACCAGAAAGCTTCATAGCAGCTTTAAGGGATGGTAGAAATTTAAACTGGAAACAATCCCTAGTAGGAATAATTCAATCTAGCCTAGCACATGGTCCAGTCTATTTTAACGTATATCCTAATCTACAATTATCACTATCTAATGTTAATATTACAGATGCTCTTACTTTAAATGTCAAAACCCATGGATATAATTATGCTCCAGGGTCAGAAGTGATGTGTATTTGCTATAGAATATATTACAAACCGTTATTTACTTTGAATCCCCATTGTAGGATGGTTGATAAACCATTAAATGAAACAATAGTTATAGAAACTAATTTTGGAAAATCTAATATTACAACCAGAAGAAAAATAAAATGGGAAGAAATAAATTTTCCAGAAAATTGGGTAATTAATAATTGTACTCCTTCACAACAGTATGTAGATAATAATCCATTAGAAATAATACAAACAAATGAAGGATCTATCCAAATACAATTTGAAAAAATAAATCCTAGAATAACTAGATCTTTGTCTTCGAAAGCTTCGTCTCAACATATATCCCCTTTTGAATATACTGTTAGAAGTCCATCTAGAGCTTCTACTTCTCAAATCAGAGAAGAAATTCCAGACAGGAAAATAGAGGAATTAAGAATAAATTCTGATAATATAGTTAGAGGAATATTTAAGCCTCAAGATCCAGAATTAACTGAGTCTGAAATGAATTTCTCAATTTAATGGATTCTGGAAAGAAAATAGATTTTAGCCAAGGTTCTTTGGCAAGAAAACAAATTTGTGAAGAATTTAAATTAACCAAATGGGAATCGTTTAGAAAATGGTTCTTTAAAAATTTTGAAAGTCAAGATTTTGAATTCTTTCAAAAAGAATTTTATGATGAACGAGAAGAACAGAATAATATTATTCCGTTTGTTCCATGGTATTTGAACAAATATACAAATAATATGATTTCAGTTATACAAAGAGAATATAATATAAATGGTCAAATCCAAAAAACAAATTTTCCTCCACAATTACCTTTTAAATTAGAAAGATATAATGAGGTAAGATATTACCAAGCTTTTTTCAAAAATTACTTGAGGATGATACATTGCCCATAACAATTATGCATATTAACAATCTTTTCAGACAAAATAATTATACCAATATATGTTTGGTTGTTATAGGAGAACAATTAGGTGCTTTAAATAACACAATAAATGAACTTATAAAACATTCTTTAAATAAAGATAAAAATAAGGATGGAGAAATTATAGCTACACCATCTATTCAGCCTCCTCCAGAGGTAAAAGATTTTAAATTAAAATCTAACAAAGAGATTTCAAAATTACTTGATGATAAGTTAAAAAATCTTGGAGAAAAATTCCAATCTTTACATATTAATACATTATCAGAAGAATTTGCGGAATCTATAGATAATAATAATTATCAACAAAAGATAAATGAAGAGATTAATAAACTCCAAAAGTTTGCTGAAAAACCTACTCAAAGATTATATTATTATCCTAGACCAACTCCCCAAGACGTACTAATAGAAGAACAAGAATATGTTGTTAATAATTCCTATCATGGAAAAAATATTTACGAATGGAATATTGATGGTCATACAGAAAGACAAATTTATAATGTTGTCCATAGAATGATGATGTATAGTACAATTTGTAGAAATAATGGCAATAATGATACAAACATAGCTAGAATGATAGTAGCTGGGTTTACAGGTCAATTAAAAGGTTGGTGGGATAATTATTTATCTCAACATGATAGAGAAGTCATACTAAATGCAGTTAAGGAAGAAGATAATGTCCAAAAGCCAAATGCTGTCTACACATTAGTAATTAATATAATTGAACATTTCACAGGAAGATGGTCTGATAATTCAGAAAATATCAGAACTCTTTTACAAAACCTTAGATGTAGAACTCTTACATCTTTTAGGTGGTATAAAGATACTTTTTTAAGCAGAGTTATGGAACTCCCAGAGTCCAATAGTACTCATTGGAAATCCAAATTCATAGATGGTTTGCCTCCTTTATTTGCTGAGAGAATTAGAAAGGCTCTTAGAAAAGGGGAAGTTAACATAAATTATGAAAATTATACTTATGGCAAGTTAATAGGTACTTGTATCCAGGAAGGTATTATACCAACAAAATATTTTCAGAAAACAACTCATAGACTTATAGAATAGAATGATTTCACAAAAGATTTGATTGCTCTAGTTGATAGCGGAGCAGATTTGAATTGTATCCAAGAAGGTATTATACCAACAAAATATTTTCAGAAAACAACTCATAGACTTAGTTCAGCTAATGGTGAACCTTTACAAATTAATTATAAACTGCCTAAAGCTTATATTTGCAATAATAAGATGTGTATAGCTAATAGCTTTATTTTAGTCAAAAACCTTACTAATCAGATTATACTTGGAACACCTTTTTTAAATCAAATTCTTCCTCTACAAAGGGTGGATAAAAATTCAATTGTTGGAACATATGAGGGGAAACAGGTAATTTTTAATTTTGTTTCTGAACCAATCACAAGGTTCATAAATAATGTAAAAGAATCTTTGTTACAAGAAAAAGAGAATCAAATAAACTTTCTGTAAGGCCCCGTTACCGGTAACCCTACTTTCGTGTTGGATTTACTCATAAACACAGTTCTAAATATCAGAGTTAATTAAAACATTTACGCGGAATATAAAACTTTCATAAAACATTACAATATTTCATAACTTGTCTCGAAACATCCTTTGTCTTTCACATTAAAACATTAAAATTAAAACATCATAAGTCTTCAGATGCCAGATTCTTGTTCAGTGCCATGTGTCTCCTCAAGCGAGCTGCCTCATCCTACTCACCTGCGTGCATACTAAAAGTCAGCTACGCTGAGTGAGTTCTAGATAATCACATAGTCATACCATTCACATAACATTATATTCTTTCATTCATACTTTCATACTTTCATACTTCCTTACTTTCTTACTTTCATACTTTCTTACTTTCTTACTTTCTTTTTTATTAACTTACCTTCCTATCTTACGTTATAAAGAGCATTACGCCCTACATTCCTCGAGTATTATTAGGGCTCGGTACCCTCTTTCCTCGAGTATTATTAGGGCTCGGTACCCTCTTTCCTCGAGTATTATTAGGGCTCGGTACCCTCTTTCCTCGAGTATTATTAGGGCTCGGTACCCTTCTTCCTCGAATATTAGTAGGGTTCGGTTCCCTAGTTCTCGAATATTAGTAGGCTTCGATTCCCTCTTCGTTACCATACAACCATACATCATACCTCGAGTATTATTAGGGCTCGGTACCCTTTTCGTAACCATACAACCATACATTATCATTTCTTTCTTCTATTATCTCTATCATGTTCATACACATAAACATACATAACATACTTACCTTATACATAGCGTTACAACCTGACAGTACGTGCAATATCCGAAGATCGTTCACGTACCGTCAAGCCATCATTCATACATTTCACATTATTCACATAAGGCATACACTTATCTCTTAGGATAAGCGTATTAACAAACAGCCCCGAAAACGTAACACATAAATGGGGCTAGAAACTCACCTGAACACGGTTACGTTCTCCGTTGATCGTAATCCCTTTCTTCAGTTGTGCACGGCTGACTGTATAACAAGTATACATATCAATTTAACTATCACTACTTATAACATCTTTCTAGTCTTAATTACTACCCACAACGAACGGGGGTCCGGGGCAGCGCCCCTGGCAGCGGGGTCTAGGAGCGGCAGCCCCTAGCAGGGTCCAAGGGGCAGAGCCCCTGGCTGGGGTCGAGCTGCCTGGTCAGCTTGGAAAAATTTTATTTCCATTAACTGTCTTAACACATTTTCATTAGATTTTAAATTTATTTTCAAAACGAACTTGGTTTAGGCGAAGTTAAACCTCAGGCGAACTTAGCTTTAGGCGAAGTTAAATCCTCAGGCGAACTTAGCTTTAGGCGAAGTTAAACCTCAGGCGAACTTAGCTTTAGGCGAAGTTAAATCCTCAGGCGAACTTAGCTTTAGGCGAAGTTAAACCTCAGGCGAACTTAGCTTTAGGCGAAGTTAAACCTCAGGCGAACTTAGCTTTAGGCGAAGTTAAACCTCAAGCGAACTTAGCTTTAGGCGAAGTTAAACCTCAGGCGAACTTATCATTAGGCGAACTTAAACCTCAGGCGAACTTGTCATCAGGCGAACTTAGCTTGCAGGCGAAGTTCATCAGGCGAACTTAGCTTGTAGGCGAAGTTCATCGCTTGAAGGCGAAGTTGCCCAGATGAAGGCGAAGTTGCCCAGATGAAGGCGAAGTTGCCTAGATGAAGGCGAAGTTGCCCAGATGTCCGCTGTTTCGGTTTCTGATCAACATTTCGGGCGATTTTAACACCCTTGTTAAGGTTCAATACCACCCACTACACTTCCTGACCATTTTCGGTCGTTTATACACTAAAAGCTCGGATCTTTAAACTTCCAAGATCAAGAATCATACCTTTTGAGCTTGTTTGGATCACGTTTATCTTGGTATCACCACTAATCTTTCTCTCTTACCCGGACCTCGCTCGATCCTTCCTTCTTTCTCGGCCCGGCCGGCGGCGGTTTTGGGTGTGCTTGGTGTGTGTGTATGTGTGTGTTAGGAGAGTGGGGGAAAATGAAGATATTTTGGGATTTTGGGGGTATTTATATCCCTGAAATCCCATTCTCATTTAACCCATCTCAATTAATCCAAGTCCCTGATCCGCTCCTACCCGATATTAATAATTAAAAACGCGAAATCACTAACATAACTTTCTTTATTCAACATTATAAATTTTAGGATGTTACAAGTCTTCCCCCCTTAAAGAGGTTTCGTCCCCGAAACCTAACTATTACATAAACAAACTAGGGTAAAACTTGCGCATCTCATCCTCGGCTTCCCAAGTAGCATCTGATCCCTTACGGTGTTTCCATATCACTTTTACCAAAGGTATAATCTTGTGACGAAGCTGCTTCTCCTTGCGGTCAACGATCGCTATCGGTTGCTCGATGTAGTTCAATTGTTCATCAACCTCAATGTCCATCAATGGCACGTGAGATGTGTCATCAGCTAGACACTTCCTCAGATGAGAAACATGGAAGGTTGAATGAATTCCTTCTAACTCATCGGGTAAATCCAGTTTATAAGCTACTTCACCCACACGTTTTACAACCTTGAACGGTCCAATGTACCTCGGACTCAACTTTCCTCTTTTCCTAAAACGGATAATCCCCTTCCAAGGTGAGACCTTGAGCATCACATTGTCACCAACGTTAAACTCAATTGGTCGTCGCCGCTTATCTGCATAAGACTTTTGTCTGTCTTGCGCGGCTTTCATTCTTGCTTTGATCTGATCGAACTTTGAAGACGTTTCTTGAACCACTTCTAGGCTTCCCATTTCTTTCTGACCAATCTCGCCCCAACACACCGGGGTTCTACATCGTCTACCGTAAAGCATCTCAAACGGTGGCATACCAATACTCGAATGGTAACTGTTGTTATAGGAGAACTCTGCCAGATGCAGATGATCATCCCAACTTCCACCAAAATCTAAAACACAAGCACGTAGCATATCCTCAAGGGTTTGGATCGTCCTTTCGGACTGTCCATCAGTTTGAGGATGATACGCCATACCGATGTTCAACCTCGTCCCCATAGCTTCATGGAATTTCTTCCAGAACCTCGAAGTAAACCGTGTATCTCTATCGGACACGATCGATAACGGTACTCCATGCTTGGTTACAACTTCCTTGATGAACAAGCTTGCTAACATTTCTGACGAGATGGCCTCTCGTATGGGCAGAAAGTGAGCACTCTTGGTCAAACGGTCCACAATCACCCAGATGGTATCATGTTGCTTAGCTGTACGAGGTAGCTTAGTTATGAAATCCATGGTGATGTGTTCCCATTTCCACTCAGGTATCTCTAGCGGTTGCATCTTCCCATAAGGCTTTTGGTGCTCGGCTTTGACTTGTAAGCAAGTTAAGCACTTACCAACATAATCCACTACATTGTTCTTCATTCCTGGCCACCAGTAATCTCTTTTCAAGTCTTGGTACATCTTTGTAGCTCCAGGATGGATTGAGTACCTTGACTTATGAGCTTCATCTAAGATTCGACTTCTAAGATCACCATGGCGTGGAATCCACATACGGTCAAATCTAGTCTTAACTCCATGAGTGTTTTCCATCAACTCATCTTGCTGGCCATAAATCATTTCTTTCTTTACTAACCCTTCGTCTACTAACACTTCTGACTGCACTTTGATGATTTCTTCAAAAAGACTTGAGTTCATGATCAACTTATATGACTTCACTGTTGCAAGGACTTCCTCATTCTTACGACTTAACGCATCAGCGACCACGTTAGCTTTACCGGGGTAATACCTAATCTCACAGTCGTAATCCTTTATCAATTCTAACCATCTTCTCTGCCTCATGTTCAATTCTTTCTGCTCGAAGAAGTACTTTAAACTCTTATGATCTGTATAGATAGTGCACTTAGTACCGTACAGGTAATGCCTCCATATCTTAAGAGCATGCACTACAGCTGCTAACTCCAGATCATGCGTCGGATAAGTACTTTCATGGACCTTCAACTGTCTAGACGCGTAAGCTATCACCTTCCCCCGTTGCATCAACACGCAACCTAACCCTTGATGCGAGGCATCGGCACAAACAACGAAATCCTCGTCGCCATCGGGCAAAGTAAGGATTGGAGCTTGCGTGAGCCTCTTCTTCAATTCTTCAAAGGCTTCCTCCTGAAACTTTCCCCAATTGAATATTATCGTCTTTCGGGTCATACCGGTCAGCGGTGCGGCTATCTTGGAGAAACCTTCGATGAATCTCCTATAGTAGCCAGCTAACCCTAGGAAGCTTCGTATATCAGTCGGATTCTGCGGAGTCTTCCAATTCGTTATCGCTTCAATCTTAGCTGGGTCCACGGTAATCCCCTCCGGATTAACCACATGACCTAAAAATTGCACTTCTCTTAACCAGAACGCGCACTTCGAAAACTTGGCGTACAACCTTTCTTTCTTCAGAACTTCCAATACTTCTCTCAAATGCTCCGCATGGTCAGACTCGCTCCTTGAATATATTAATATGTCATCAATGAAAACGATAACTGACTTATCCAACATTGGTCAACACACCCTGTTCATCATGTCCATAAATGCTGCAGGAGCATTTGTTAGACCGAATGACATTACGAGGAACTCGTAGTGTCCATATCGCGTTCTGAACGCCGTCTTAGGGACGTCTGCCTCCTTTACCTTCAGTTGATGGTAGCCTGATCTGAGATCTATTCGTGAGAACCAACTCGAACCTTGCAGTTGGTCAAACAGATCGTCGATCCTAGGCAAGGGGTATCTATTCTTTACCGTAAGCTTATTCAACTCACGATAGTCTATGCACATTCTCATAATTCCATCCTTTTTCTTCACAAACAAAACCGGTGCGCCCCACGGGGAAACACTCGGTCTTATGAAACCTTTGTCGAGGAGTTCTTGCAGTTGTGACATCAATTCTTTCATCTCGGACGGTGCTAGACGGTAAGGCGCTTTCGCGACAGGTTGGGCTCCTGGTATTAAATCTATCTGAAATTCTATCTCTCGCTCTGGTGGCAACCCCGGAAGATCCTCAGGGAATACTTCTGGGTAGTCGCGCACAATAGGAACATCTTTCATTTCTTTCGTCTCGGCCGTAGCGTTGACGACATACGCCAGGTAGGCACAACACCCTCGCCTTAGCAAACCCTCGGCTTTCATCATCGAAATGACATTAAGCCCAGAACTTTCCTTATCACCATAGACCGTTACCGCGCTACCATCCAATGACTTTAACCTTATAATCCTACTCTTACATACTATCTGAGCCTCAAACTCAGACAACCAATCCATTCCCAAAACCACATCGAACCCTCCCAAGGTCATAACGTACAAGGTAACAGGGAACTCATGTCCCTCCAATTCTATCCTACAGTCCTTAACCATTTTCATTATTTTAACCGAAGTGTCACAAGCGGTTTCTACTATAAGGGTCTCAGACACTCGGCAACATTTCATTTTAGCTAGTTTACTAAATGGTGTGGCTACGAAACTTTTGTTTGCGCCCGAATCAAATAATACAGTAGCGGAAACACCGTTCACTAGAAACGTACCTGTGAAAACATCCGGAATCTGCTTGGCTTGTTCTTGGGTCAGCATGTAGGCTCTAGTTCTTGGCCCAGCTTGATCGGCATCCTTCCTTCTACTACCTCCAGCTTCACTCTCGGTACACTCCCTAGCAAAATGACCCATCTTACCACACTTGTAGCATGCAGGCTTAGAACTGCACTCATGAGCATAATGACCTGCCTTCCCACACTTGTAGCAAACATTCGACCCAAATTTACATTCTCCGACATGTATCTTTCCACACTTATGACATGTATCCGAACCCCTTCCCCACCTACACTCACCACTGTGCGCCTTGCCACAAGTCTTGCACGACCTGTTCTCCCAAACTCTCGGCTGCTTGTTCTTAGGGTTCCACATCTGGGTACCGGGTCGTTTAGCAGGAGCGACCCCTTTCCTCTCTTTCTTCTCATCTCCCACCACCACATCATCCGCAACCAAGTCTGCGTAGACCATTTCTGCGAGTTCGACAGCAGAATCGAAAGTAGTAGGTTTACTTGTTCTGACTAACATGCGAACTCTTTGTGGTAATCCCCTCACATAACACTTGATCCTTTTAGCCTCAGTGTTGATCATATCGGGCACCAACCTAGACATTCGATTGAACTCGGTGGTGTACTCACGATGCGTCATTGTCCCAGCTTTCAAATTTAGGAACTTCATCTCCGCCCTTTCAACCTCGGCGTCAGCACAAAACTTCTTCATTACTAACTCCTTCAGGTCGTCCCACTTCATTTCTTTGATCTCTTCACGGGTCTTCCTCTGCTCCACACTCTCCCACCAATACATAGCCTCATCTTCAAACGATTGGGTGGCATAACCGACAGCTTGATCGGGACGGCACTCGCTAATGCGGATAACCTTATCCATGGCCGTTATCCACTGAAGAGTAGCGATTGCGTCTCTTAAACCAGTCAGCTTGGGCAGGTCACAACCCTTGAAGGACTTATAGTTGCAACCGCCTCGGCCCCTCTTCCTATCATCGTCTTTTACAGATCTTACCTCACTTGAGTCACCCCTTTCCCTCTCGTCATCCTTTCTACCATTACCACCTGCCCCTTCAACAGTTCTTTCACGGCTTCCAGCAGACCTTCCCGGGGTAATATTCTTCACAGCAGTGGCCACAGCTTGAACAATAGCTGCTTGAATGGCGGGATCCAGTTGAACTCCTTCATTGTTTTCCGGGTTTCATCCCGCTGCGCTTCCTTCAGCTTCGGTGTTGGAAGCTGTCTCAACCGAGGGTTGCTGGACACGACGAGGCCTGCCGCGTCGTCCAGTGCGACCTCCAGCTCCAACAATGTCTCCAGCTCCAGCCATCGTATTCTAAAAGGGAAAACACAAACATCATCACTCAAGGAACTATCTAGTACAAGGATAGCAAGGCTAACAGGTAATAACAGTGGCCAGCTGTGACTAGCTGATCACGTTGCTTTCCGTGTCCTCTACACTTCCCTTTATGAGTCTATTTGTGCTGGTTCTACTTAAGCAGTTAGCCAAATCAACAATCAATTATTCCTATCCCTGCCGTTCACGTATCTTTTCTTTCTCATTAACATATATCATTTAATTATACACTTTACCTTTACTGATCTTGCTTGAGCGACGCATGGCACTCTTGAACTGGCATCTTCTTTCCTTTCTTACTTATATCTCATACTCTGTTCGAGTCTAAGCATGTAGGATGCTTAAATCTCTCGAACTTTGCTCTGATACCAACTTGTAAGGCCCCGTTACCGGTAACCCTACTTTCGTGTTGGATTTACTCATAAGCACAGTTCTAAATATCAGAGTTAATTAAAACATTTACGCGGAATATAAAACTTTCATAAAACATTACAATATTTCATAACTTGTCTCGAAACATCTTTTGTCTTTCACATTAAAACATTAAAATTAAAACATCATAAGTCTTCAGATGCCAGATTCTTGTTCAGTGCCATGTGTCTCCTCAAGCGAGCTGCCTCATCCTACTCACCTGCATGCATACTAAAAGTCAGCTACGCTGAGTGAGTTCTAGATAATCACATAGTCATACCATTCACATAACATTATATTCTTTCATTCATACTTTCATACTTTCATACTTCCTTACTTTCTTACTTTCTTACTTTCTTTTGTATTAACTTACCTTCCTATCTTACGTTATAAAGAGCATTACGCCCTACATTCCTCGAGTATTATTAGGGCTCGGTACCCTCTTTCCTCGAGTATTATTAGGGCTCGGTACCCTCTTTCCTCGAGTATTATTAGGGCTCGGTACCCTCTTTCCTCGAGTATTATTAGGGCTCGGTACCCTCTTTCCTCGAGTATTATTAGGGCTCGGTACCCTTCTTCCTCGAATATTAGTAGGGTTCGGTTCCCTAGTTCTCGAATATTAGTAGGGTTCGATTCCCTCTTCGTTACCATACAACCATACATCATACCTCGAGTATTATTAGGGCTCGGTACCCTTTTCGTAACCATACAACCATACATTATCAATTCTTTCTTCTAATATCTCTATCTTGTTCATACACAAAAACATACATAACATACTTACGTTATACATAGCGTTACAACCTGACAGTACGTGCAATATCCGAAGATCGTTCACATACCATCAAGCAATCATTCATACATTTCACATTATCCACATAAGGCATACACTTATCTCTTAGGATAAGTGTATTAACAAACATATTGAGTATGTACACAGCCCCGAAAACGTAACACATAAATGGGGCTAGAAACTCACCTGAACACGGTTACGTTCTCCGTTGATCGTAATCCCTTTCTTCAGTTGTGCACGGCTGACTGTATAACAAGTATACATATCAATTTAACTATCACTACTTATAACATCTTTCTAGTCTTAATTACTACCCACAACGAACGGGGGTCCGGGGCAGCGCCCCTGGTAGCGGGGTCTAGGGGCGGCAGCCCCTAGCAGGGTCCAAGGGGCAGAGCCCCTGGCTGGGGTCGAGCTTGGCTTTACACATTTTTATTTCCATTAACTGTCTTAACACATTTTTCATTAGGTTTTTAATTTATTTTCTAATCGAACTTGGCTTTAGGCGAAGTTAAACCTCAGGCGAACTTAGCTTTAGGCGAAGTTAAATCCTCAGGCGAACTTAGCTTTAGGCGAAGTTAAACCTCAGGCGAACTTAGCTTTAGGCGAAGTTAAATCCTCAGGCGAACTTAGCTTTAGGCGAAGTTAAACCTCAGGCGAACTTAGCTTTAGGCGAAGTTAAACCTCAGGCGAACTTAGCTTTAGGCGAAGTTAAACCTCAGGCGAACTTAGCTTTAGGCGAAGTTAAACCTTAGGCGAACTTATCATCAGGCGAACTTAAACCTCAGGCGAACTTGTCATCAGGCGAACTTAGCTTGCAGGCGAAGTTCATCAGGCGAACTTAGCTTGCAGGCGAAGTTCATCGCTTGAAGGCGAAGTTGCCCAGATGAAGGCGAAGTTGCCCAGATGTCCGCTGTTTCGGTTTCTGATCAACATTTCGGGCGATTTTAACACCCTTGTTAAGGTTCAATACCACCCACTACACTTCCCGACCATTTTCGGTCGTTTATACACTAAAAGCTCGGATCTTTAAACTTCCAAGATCAAGAATCATACCTTTTGAGCTTGTTTGGATCTCGTTTATCTTGGTATCACCACTAATCTTTCTCTCTTACCCGGACCTCGCTCGATCCTTCCTTCTTTCTCGGCCCGGCCGGCGGCGGTTTTGGGTGTGCTTGGTGTGTGTGTATGTGTGTGTTAGGAGAGTGGGGGAAAATGAAGATATTTTGGGATTTTGGGGGTATTTATATCCCTGAAATCCCATTCTCATTTAACCCATCTCAATTAATCCAAGTCCCTGATCCGCTCCTACCCGATATTAATAATTAAAAACGCGAAATCACTAACATAACTTTCTTTATTCAACATTATAAATTTTAGGATGTTACACTTTCTTAAACAAGAAGTAAATTACATTACAATAGAAGAAAAGTTAAAAAATCCTAAATTACAGGAAAAAATAAATTTAGTCCAACATCAATTCTCTTTACAAATATGTAATGACCATCCTAATGCTTTTTGGGATAGAAAGAAACATATTGTTTCTCTTCCTTATGAAGAAGACTTCAAGGAAAGCCAAATACCTACGAAAGCGAGACCATGTCAAATGAATTCTGAATATTTACAATTATGCAAAAAAGAAATAAAAACCTTAATTGAGAAAAGTCTTATTAGACCCTCTAAATCTCCTTGGTCCTGCACAGCTTTTTATGTAAATAAACATTCTGAACAGGAAAGAGGAATTCCAAGGTTAGTAATAAATTATAAACCATTGAATAAAGTTTTAAAATGGATTAGATACCCTATTCCAAACAAAAAAGATTTATTGGATAGATTACATAATGCTGTAATCTTTTCAAAATTTGATTTAAAATCAGGATACTGGCAAATCCAAATAGAAGAAAAGGACAGGTATAAAACTGCTTTCACGGTTCCAATAGGACATTATGATGGAACGTAATGCCATTTGGATTAAAAAATGCTCCTAGTGAATTTCAAAATATTATGAATGATATATTCATTCCTTATAGTGATTTTATCATCGTATATATTGATGATATCTTAGTATTTTCAACAAATATTGAAACACATTTTAAACATTTAGAAATATTTAAGAATATAATAATCAAAAATGGTTTGGTTATAAGTAGACCCAAGATGGTTTTATTTCAAACTAATATAAGGTTTTTAGGACACAATATTGAAAAAGGAAATATAATTCCTATTAACAGAAGTATAGAATTTGCTTCAAAATTTCCAGATGAAATAATTGATAAAACCCAATTACAAAGATTTTTAGGAAGCTTGAATTATATTTCTCCTTATTATCAGGGTCTAGCAGATGATACTGCTATCTTATATGATAGATTAAAAAATAATCCTCCTCCTTGGACTAAATATCATACTAAGGCAGTCCAAAAAATTAAACATCAAGTAAAAAACCTACCATGTTTAATGTTAGCTAACCCAGAATGGGAAAAAGTTGTTGAAACAGATGCCAGTGAAATAGGTTACGGTGGCATATTAAAACAAATATCTCCAATTGATAAGAAAGAATTTCTTGTTAGATTCCATTCAGGAAAATGGAATAAAAGTCAGAAGAATTATGCTACTATTGCTAAAGAAATCTTAGCTATAGTCAAATGCGTTTTGAAATTCCAAGACGATTTATATAATCAAAAATTTATTATAAAAACTGATTGTCAAGCTGCTAAATATATGTTTAATAAAGATTTTAAACATGATGTCTCCAAACAAATGTTTGCAAGATGGCAGTCTAATTTAGCACCATTTGATTTCGACATAATATATAAAAAAGGTACTGATAATAGTTTACCTGATTATTTAACAAGAGAATATCTTAACCCTATTCTGCAGGAATAATGGTGTATAAGGGACCCCTGAGAATAATTATTTCATCAATAGATAGAAGAATCAATTTTTATAATCAAATGAGCACAATGCATGCTTTTCATATCCATAATTTAAACATGGATTTTTCATTATCATCTCACCAAAAACAATTTCTTTTAAATTACGAATGGCAGCAATATAACTGCTACAAGGATCGAATTGAGATTCTAAAGGAAAACAAGAAAATAATTTCTTGTGGATAACTTATATTTTATTTCAGGTATGTATCCTCGTGGAAGAGGAAATTATTTTCATTCCTCTAATAGAGGAAGAGGGAGAGCTAGTCAAAATAATAGCAGAGTAATTGCGCAAATTGGGCAACAAAGGCTAATAGCTGCTAATATCGCAAATATTGCAACCACTTCTAGTAATACTGGAAGTAATGAAAACCAGGATTGTTTATTAGAAGAATTCCTTTCATGGAAAAACTCCAGAAAAGAGGCTAATAAACCCTCATATGTGAATATTACTACAGAAGACCCAGATGATGGAGCATATAATCAGACTCCATATAAGGAGATAATATTGCTCCTAGAATTTAAAGATCTTAAATATAAAGATCAACCATGGATTTTAATCCAAAAATATATGGATACAGGATCATATCCTGCAGGATCTTATAAACCCAGATTATATTATGAGACGATTCTACGATCCACAGAATCTTGTGAGATTACACATTATAATTCGGGTAATACCCAGATTTACAATTTCAGCAAAGTAATAATTAAACAGATAATATCCGTTGAGACATGGGGAACATCTCCTCTTAAAGAAAGAGAAGTTTATCACCCTGAATCTAGGGCACCATTAAAATTTAATTATTGGGATTATATAGAGGCATTTAATAAAGCCTTTTTATATGAAAATTCAAAGAAGAAGCATTCTTGGTTCTTCAAAATATGTCCACAAGTTTATAACTTGGATATTCCAAATTGGTTTAATAAATGGTGGATGTCATATGGTCCAGCTATAAAAATTCTACCTGAACCTTATAAAGGATTTTTTCAGAAATGGTCTGAAGTTTCTCCAACTCTAATAGAAATGGAGTATAATAATATAAATATTGAAGGAATATCTTCATTGCATTATTTCACTCAGTTTGGAATCCCTTGGATCTGGAAGTGGTCTCCAGAAGTTGGTTATACCCAACAAAATATCCCAGATATTATAAGGGTCTGGTCCCTAACATCACAGATATTATAAGGGTCTGGTCCCTAACATCACAGATATTATAAGGGTCTGGTCCCTTGCTTTCGAATATTAGTAGGGTTCAGTTCCCTCTTCGTTACCATACAACCATGCATCATACCTCGAGTATTATTAGGGCTCGGTACCCTTTTCGTAACCATACAACCATACAACCGTCATTTCCTTCTTTTATTAACTTTATTACGTTCATACACATAAACATTCATATCATACTTGCCATATTTATAACGTTACAACCTGACAGTACGTGCAATATCCGAAGATCGTTCACGAACCATCAAGCAATCATTCATACATATCACATATATCACATATGGCTTTATAACGTTACAACCTGACAGTACGTGCAATATCCGAAGATCGTTCACGAACCATCAAGCAATCATTCATACATATCACATATATCACATATGGCATACACTTATCACTTAGGATAAATGTATTAACAACACATCAAGTATGCACACAGCCCCGAAAACATAACAAGGAATGGGGCTAGAAACTCACCTGGATCCTGTTACGCTCGCCGTTGATCGTAATTCCTTTCTTTAACTGGGCCCGGCTAACTGTATAATATTTACACATATCAATTAACTACTACTACTCGTTTTGTATTTCTATCTATATATGACCCACAACGAACGGGGTCCGGGGGCAGCGCCCCTGGCAGCGGGGTTCTAGGGGCGGCAGCCCCTAGCGGGGTCCAAGGGGCAGAGCCCCTGGCTGGGGTTAAGCTGCCTTAACACATTTTCCAATAGGTTTTTAATTTATTTTATAAACGAACTTCACTTCAGGCGAAGTTAAACCTTAGGCGAACTTGGCTTCAGGCGAACTTAAACCTTAGGCGAACGTGGCTTCAGGCGAACTTAAACCTTAGGCGAACCTGGCTTCAGGCGAAGTTAAACCTTAGGCGAACCTGGCTTCAGGCGAAGTTAAACCTTAGGCGAACTTGGCTTCAGGCGAAGTTATACCTTTGGCGAACTTGGCCGTAGGCGAAGTTACGCTTGAAGGCGAAGTTACGCTTGAAGGCGAAGTTCATCAGGCGAACTTAATCTTGCAGGCGAAGTTATCGCGCTGCAGATCTGTTTGCCCATAACTCCTTCGTTTCTTAGCCAAATAACTCGATTTTGGTACCCACGGAATCGTATGATCGGCGCCTACAAATCCCAACCATCAAATCGGCCTAAAATCGACGTTTTAGGGGTCCGATTTGGGCAGTTTGGGTTTCGGGTCCGGTTAACCCATCCAATCCTAACCATTTTCAGTAATATTAACTTTGTTGGATTTGGTCTTACCTTACCAACTCAGATCTATCAACGAAATCTCGGGTCTCGGCTTCGAATCTTGATCGGTTAGAAAGCGGTGTTTTGAGGAGTGTGTGGAGTGTGTGTGGAGTTTGGTGAGAAATGAGATATTTTGGGATTTTGGGGGTATTTATATCCCAGAAATCCCATTCTCATTTATCCTATCTCAATTGATCCAAGTCCATGACCCGCTCCTACCCGATATTAATAATTAAAAACGCGAAATCACTAACATAACTTTCTTTATTCCACATTATAAATTTTAGGATGTTACAAGTCTTCCCCCCTTAAGGAGGTTTCGTCCCCGAAACCTAACTATTACATAAACAAACTAGGGTAAAACATGCGCATCTCATCCTCGGCTTCCCAAGTAGCATCTGATCCCTTGCGGTGTTTCCATATTACTTTTACCAAAGGTATAGTTTTGTGACGAAGCTGCTTCTCCTTGCGATCAACGATCTTTATCGGTTGCTCGATGTATTTCAATTGTTCATCAACCTCAATGTCCATTAATGGCACGTGAGACGTGTCATCAGCTAGACACTTCCTCAGACGAGAAACATGGAAGGTTGAATGAATTCCTTCTAACTCGTCGGGTAAATCCAGCTTATAAGCTACTTCCCCCACACGATACAAAATTTTAAATGGTCCAATGTACCTCGGACTTAGCTTCCCTCTCTTTCTAAAACGGATAATTCCTTTCCAAGGCGAGACCTTAAGCATCACATAGTCGCCAACGTTAAACTCAATTGGTCGTCGCCGCTTATCTGCATAAGACTTTTGTCTGTCTTGAGCGGCTTTCATTCTTGCTTTGATCTGATCGAACTTTGAAGACGTTTCTTGAACCACTTCTAGGCTTCCCATTTCTTTCTGACCAATCTCACCCCAACACACCGGGGTTCTACATCGTCTACCGTAAAGCATCTCAAACGGTGGCATACCAATACTCGAATGGTAACTGTTGTTATAGGAGAACTCTGCCAGATGCAGATGATCATCCCAACTTCCACCAAAATCTAAAATGCAAGCACGTAGCATATCCTCAAGGGTTTGGATCGTCCTTTCAGACTGTCCATCGGTTTGAGGATGATACGCCGTACTGATGTTCAACCTCGTCCCCATAGCTTCATGAAATTTCTTCCAGAACCTCGAAGTAAACCGTGTGTCCCTATCAGACACGATCGATAACGGTACTCCATGCTTGGTTACCACTTCCTTGATGAACAAGCTTGCTAACATTTCTGACGAGATGGCCTCTCGTATGGGCAGAAAGTGAGCACTCTTGGTCAAACGGTCCACAATCACCCAGATGGTATCATGTTGCTTAGCTGTACGAGGTAGCTTAGTTATGAAATCCATGGTGATGTGTTCCCATTTCCACTCAGGTATCTCTAGCGGTTGCATCTTCCCATAAGGCTTTTGGTGCTCGGCTTTGACTTGAAAGCAAGTTAAGCACTTACTAACATAATCCACTACATCGTTCTTCATTCCTGGCCACCAGTAATCTCTTTTCAAGTCTTGGTACATCTTTGTAGCTCCTGGATGGATTGAGTACCTTGACTTATGAGCTTCATCTAAGATTCGACTTCTAAGATCACCATGGCGTGGGATCCACATACGGTCGAACCTAGTCTTAACTCCATGAGTGTTTTCCATCAACTCATCTTGCTGGCCATAAATCCTTTCTTTCTTTACTAACCCTTCGTCTACTAACACTTCTGACTGCACTTTGATGATTTCTTCAAAAAGACTTGAGTTCATGATCAACTTGTATGACTTCACGGTTGCAAGGACTTCCTCATTCTTCCGACTTAGCGCATCAGCGACCACGTTAGCTTTACCGGGGTAATACTTAATCTCACAGTCGTAATCCTTTATCAATTCTAACCATCTTCTCTGCCTCATGTTCAATTCTTAACAAGCCCTCGGCTTTTATCATCGAAATGACATTAAGCCCATAACTCTCCTTATCACCATAAACCGTCACCGCACTACCATCCAATGACTTTAACCTTATCATCTTACTTTTACATACTATCTGAGCCTCGAACTCAGACAACCAATCCATGCCCAAGACTACATCGAACCCTCCTAAGGCCATAACATACAAAGTAACAGGGAACTCATGTCCCTCTAACTCTATCTTACAATTCTTAACCATTTTTGTTATTTTCACCGAAGTGTCACTTGCGGTTTCTACTACAAAAGTTTCAGACACTCGGCAGCCTTTCATTTTAGCTAGTTTACTAAACGTCGTAGCTACAAAACTTCTATTCGCACCAGAATCAAATAATACAGAAGCGGAAACATCGTTCACTAGAAACGTACCTGTGACGACATCCGGAATCTGCCTGGCTTGTTCCTGGGTCAGCATGTAGGCTCTAGTTCTGGGCCTAGCTTGATCGGCATCCTTCTTTCCACTACCTCCAGCTACACCTTCAGTGCACTCCCTTGACATATGGCCTGTCTTGCCACATTTGTAACATGCTGGCTTCGCACTGCAATCATTGGCATAATGCCCTACCTTCCCGCACTTATAACAGGCATTCGACCCCATTCTGCATTCTCCACCATGGGCCTTTCCACATTTGAGACAAACATTAGAACTTTTACCCCACTTGCACTCACCACCATGCCTCTTTCCGCAGGTCTTACACGATCTCTTCTCCCACACTTTCTGTTTCTTATCCTTGGAGTTCCATAACTGAGTACCGGGTCGTTTAGCAGGAGTGACCCCTTTCTTCTCTTTCTCTTCGTCCCTTTCCACCCTATCATCCGCGGCCACGTCGGCATAGACCATTTCCGCGAGTCCAACAGCCGAATCAAAAGTAGCAGGTTGAATCGCCCTGACTAACATGCGGACCTTTTGTGGCAACCCCCTCACATAACATTTGATTCTCTTGACCTCAGTGTCAACCATGTCAGGCACCAACCTAGATAGTCGGTTGAACTCCGTGGTATACTCACGATGCGTCATCATACCGGCTTTTAAATTCTGGAACTTCATCTCCGTTCTTTCAACCTCGGCATCTGCACAGAACTTCTTCATTACCAACTCTTTCAAATCTTCCCACCTCATCTCTTTGATCTCTTCACGGGTCTTCCTCTGCTCCACACTCTCCCACCAATACATAGCCTCATCTACGAATGACTGAGTAGCATAACCCACAGCTTGGTCGGGACGGCATTCGCTAATGCGGATAACCTTGTCCATAGCGGTTATCCACTGGAGAGTAGCGATTGCGTCTCCTAAACCAGTCAGCTTAGGCGGGTCACAACCTTTGAAGGACTTATAGCTGCACCCACCTTGTCCTCCTCTCCTATCATCGACTTTCACAGACTTATCCCCACTCGAGGCCCCTCTTTCACCTTCCCCATCCTTTCTACCATCACCACCCGCCCTTTCAGCAGTTCGCTCACGGCTTCCAGCAGATCCTTCGGGATTCAGGTTCTTCACAGCAGCAACTACAGCCTGAACGATGGCTGCTTGAACTGCGGGGCTAAGTTGAACTTCTTCGTTGTTGTTCTGGTCTCCTCCAGCTGCGCTTCCTTCATCTTCGGTGTGGGAAGCTTCTTCTACCGAAGGTTGCCGGACAAGACGAGGCCTGCCACGACGTCTAGTGCGACCCCCAGTTTCAACAAATTCTCCAGCTCCAGCCATTAGTATTCTAAAGGGGAAAACACAAACATCATCATTCAAGGAACTATTTAGTACAAGGATAGCAAGGCTAACAGGTAATAACAGTGGCCAGCTGTGACTAGCTGATCACGTTGCTTTCCGTGTCCTATACACTTCCCTTTATGAGTCTATTTGTGCTGGTTCTACTTAAGCAGTTAGTTAAATCAAACAATCCATTATTCCTATCCCTGTCGTTCACATATCTTTTCTTTCTCATTAACATATATCATTTAATCATACAATTTACCTTTACTGATCTTGCTTGAGCGACACATGGCATTCTTGGACTGGCATCTTCTTTCCTTTCTTACTTAAATCCCATTCTCTGTTCGAGTCTAAGCATGTAGGATGCTTAAATCTCTCGAACTTTGCTCTGATACCAACTTGTAAGGCCCCGTTACCGGTAACCCTACTTTCGTGTTGGATTTACTCATAAACACAGTTCTAAATATCAGAGTTAATTAAAAACTTTACGCGGAATATAAAACTTTCATAAAACATTACATATCAATTCATAATCATGTCTTAAAACATTCCTCTTGTCTTTCAAAATCAAAACATAACTTATAAAACATATCAGCTCTTCAGATGCCAGGCTTTAGTCTTCTGCCATGTGTCCTCCACTCAAGCCAGCCGTCTCATCCTACTCACCTGCGTGCATACTAAAAGTCAGCTACGCTGAGTGAGTTCTAGTTAATCATACAATACCATACAATACCTTATTACATACATACGTACTTAACCTCATAACTTTCTTTCATACACACATAAGTACTCATACCTTCACTCTTACTTATATACTTTCCTTCTTACTTACATACTTTCTTTACATTCATAATCATACGTTTTAAAGAGCCTTTCGCCCTATAACCTCACAGATATTATAAGGGTCTGGTCCCTAACATCACAGATATTATAAGGGTCTGGTCCCTAACATCACAGATATTATAAGGGTCTGGTCCCTAACATCACAGATATTATAAGGGTCTGGTCCCTAACATCACAGATATTATAAGGGTCTGGTCCCTTGCTTTCGAATATTAGTAGGGTTCAGTTCCCTCTTCGTTACCATACAACCATGCATCATACCTCGAGTATTATTAGGGCTCGGTACCCTTTTCGTAACCATACAACCATACAACCGTCATTTCCTTCTTTTATTAACTTTATTACGTTCATACACATAAACATTCATATCATACTTGCCATATTTATAACGTTACAACCTGACAGTACGTGCAATATCCGAAGATCGTTCACGAACCATCAAGCAATCATTCATACATATCACATATATCACATATGGCTTTATAACGTTACAACCTGACAGTACGTGCAATATCCGAAGATCGTTCACGAACCATCAAGCAATCATTCATACATATCACATATATCACATATGGCTTTATAACGTTACAACCTGACAGTACGTGCAATATCCGAAGATCGTTCACGAACCATCAAGCAATCATTCATACATATCACATATATCACATATGGCATACACTTATCACTTAGGATAAATGTATTAACAACACATCAAGTATGCACACAGCCCCGAAAACATAACAAGGAATGGGGCTAGAAACTCACCTGGATCCTGTTACGCTCGCCGTTGATCGTAATTCCTTTCTTTAACTGGGCCCGGCTAACTGTATAATATTTACACATATCAATTAACTACTACTACTCGTTTTGTATTTCTATCTATATATGACCCACAACGAACGGGGTCCGGGGGGCAGCGCCCCTGGCAGCGGGGTTCTAGGGGCGGCAGCCCCTAGCGGGGTCCAAGGGGCTGGGGTTAAGCTGCCTTAACACATTTTCCAATAGGTTTTTAATTTATTTTATAAACGAACTTCACTTCAGGCGAAGTTAAACCTTAGGCGAACTTGGCTTCAGGCGAAGTTAAACCTTAGGCGAACCTGGCTTCAGGCGAAGTTAAACCTTAGGCGAACCTGGCTTCAGGCGAAGTTAAACCTTAGGCGAACCTGGCTTCAGGCGAAGTTAAACCTTAGGCGAACCTGGCTTCAGGCGAAGTTAAACCTTAGGCGAACTTGGCTTCAGGCGAAGTTATACCTTAGGCGAACTTGGCCGTAGGCGAAGTTACGCTTGAAGGCGAAGTTACGCTTGAAGGCGAAGTTCATCAGGCGAACTTAATCTTGCAGGCGAAGTTATCGCGCTGCAGATCTGTTTGCCCATAACTCCTTCGTTTCTTAGCCAAATAACTCGATTTTGGTACCCACGGAATCGTATGATCGGCGCCTACAAATCCCAACCATCAAATCGGCCTAAAATCGACGTTTTAGGGGTCCGATTTGGGCAGTTTGGGTTTCGGGTCCGGTTAACCCATCCAATCCTAACCATTTTCAGTAATATTAACTTTGTTGGATTTGTTCTTACCTTACCAACTCAGATCTATCAACGAAATCTCGGGTCTCGGCTTCGAATCTTGATCGGTTAGAAAGCGGTGTTTTGAGGAGTGTGTGGAGTGTGTGTGGAGTTTGGTGAGAAATGAGATATTTTGGGATTTTGGGGGTATTTATATCCCTGAAATCCCATTCTCATTTATCCTATCTCAATTGATCCAAGTCCATGACCCGCTCCTACCCGATATTAATAATTAAAAACGCGAAATCACTAACATAACTTTCTTTATTCCACATTATAAATTTTAGGATGTTACACAGATTATACTTGGAACACCTTTTTTAAATCAAATTCTTCCTCTACAAAGGGTGGATAAAAATTCAATTGTTGGAACATATGAGGGGAAACAGGTAATTTTTAATTTTGTTTCTGAACCAATCACAAGGTTCATAAATAATGTAAAAGAATCTTTGTTACAAGCAAAAGAGAATCAAATAAACTTTCTTAAACAAGAAGTAAATTACATTACAATAGAAGAAAGGTTAAAAAATCCTAAATTACAGGAAAAAATAAATTTAGTCCAACATCAATTCTCTTTACAAATATGTAATGACCATCCTAATGCTTTTTGGGATAGAAAGAAACATATTGTTTCTCTTCCTTATGAAGAAGACTTCAAGGAAAGCCAAATACCTACGAAAGCGAGACCATGTCAAATGAATTCTGAATATTTACAATTATGCAAAAAAGAAATAAAAACCTTAATTGAGAAAAGTCTTATTAGACCCTCTAAATCTCCTTGGTCCTGCACAGCTTTTTATGTAAATAAACATTCTGAACAGGAAAGAGGAATTCCAAGGTTAGTAATAAATTATAAACCATTGAATAAAGTTTTAAAATGGATTAGATACCCTATTCCAAATAAAAAAGATTTATTGGATAGATTACATAATGCTGTAATCTTTTCAAAATTTGATTTAAAATCAGGATACTGGCAAATCCAAATAGAAGAAAAGGACAGGTATAAAACTGCCCTCACAGTTCCAATAGGACATTATGAATGGAACGTAATGCCATTTGGATTAAAAAATGCTCCTAGTGAATTTCAAAATATTATGAATGATATATTCATTCCTTATAGTGATTTTATCATCGTATATATTGATGATATCTTAGTATTTTCAACAAATATTGAAACACATTTTAAACATTTAGAAATATTTAAGAATATAATAATCAAAAATGGTTTGGTTATAAGTAGACCCAAGATGTTTTATTTCAAACTAATATAAGGTTTTTAGGACACAATATTGAAAAAGGAAATATAATTCCTATTAACAGAAGTATAGAATTTGCTTCAAAATTTCCAGATGAAATAATTGATAAAACCCAATTACAAAGATTTTTAGGAAGCTTGAATTATATTTCTCCTTATTATCAGGGTCTAGCAGATGATACTGCTATCTTATATGATAGATTAAAAATAATCCTCCTCCTTGGACTAAATATCATACTAAGGCAGTCCAAAAAATTAAACATCTAGTAAAAAACCTACCATGTTTAATTTTAGCTAACCCAGAATGGGAAAAAGTTGTTGAAACAGATGCCAGTGAAATAGGTTACGGTGGCATATTAAAACAAATATCTCCAATTGATAAGAAGGAATTTCTTGTTAGATTCCATTCAGGAAAATGGAATAAAAGTCAGAAGAATTATGCTACTATTGCTAAAGAAATCTTAGCTATAGTCAAATGCGTTTTGAAATTCCAAGACGATTTATATAATCAAAAATTTATTATAAAAACTGATTGTCAAGCTGCTAAATATATGTTTAGTAAAGATTTTAAACATGATGTCTCCAAACAAATGTTTGCAAGATGGCAGTCTAATTTAGCACCATTTGATTTCGACATAATATATAAAAAAGGTACTGATAATAGTTTACCTGATTATTTAACAAGAGAATATCTTAACCATATTCTGCAGGAATAATGGTGTATAAGGGACCCCTGAGAATAGTTATTTCATCAATAGATAGAAGAATCAATTTTTATAATCAAATGAGCACAATGCATGCTTTTCATATCCATAATTTAAACATGGATTTTTCATTATCATCTCACCAAAAACAATTTCTTTTAAATTACGAATGGCAGCAATATAACTGCTACAAGGATCGAATTGAGATTCTAAAGGAAAACAAGAAAATAATTTCTTGTGGATAACTTATATTTTATTTCAGGTATGTATCCTCGTGGAAGAGGAAAATATTTTCATTCCTCTAATAGAGGAAGAGGGAGAGCTAGTCAAAATAATAGCAGAGTAAATGCGCAAATTGGGCAACAAAGGCTAATAGCTGCTAATATCGCAAATATTGCAACCACTTCTAGTAATACTGGAAGTAATGAAAACCAGGATTCTTTATTAGAAGAATTCCTTTCATGGAAAAACTCCAGAAAAGAGGCTAATAAACCCTCATATGTGAATATTACTACAGAAGACCCAGATGATGGAGCATATAATCAGACTCCATACAAGGAGATAATATTGCTCCTAGAATTTAAAGATCTTAAATATAAAGATCAACCATGGATTTTAATCCAAAAATATATGGATACAGGATCATATCCAGCAGGATCTTATAAACCCAGATTATATTATGAGACGATTCTACGATCCACAGAATCTTGTGAGATTACACATTATAATTCGGGTAATACCCAGATTTACAATTTCAGCAAAGTAATAATTAAACAGATAATATCCGTTGAGACATGGGGAACATCTCCTCTTAAAGAAAGAGAAGTTTATCACCCTGAATCTAGGGCACCATTAAAATTTAATTATTGGGATTATATAGAGGCATTTAATAAAGCCTTTTTATATGAAAATTCAAAGAAGAAGCATTCTTGGTTCTTCAAAATATGTCCACAAGTTTATAACTTGGATATTCCAAATTGGTTTAATAAATGGTGGATGTCATATGGTCCAGCTATAAAAATTCTACCTGAACCTTATAAAGGATTTTTTCAGAAATGGTCTGAAGTTTCTCCAACTCTAATAGAAATGGAGTATAATAATATAAATATTGAAGGAATATCTTCATTGCATTATTTCACTCAGTTTGGAATCCCTTGGATCTGGAAGTGGTCTCCAGAAGTTGGTTATACCCAACAAAATATCCAATGTTTAAGAAGGACTTTTTATACAAAGTTCTGGAAGAAAATGAATAAAATGGATGATCAAGGTAATATTGAAGACAAAGAAACGATAGACTTAATAAAGTCTACAATTGAAGAATATGAAGAACAAATACGTTTGAAACAACAGAAAGAGGCTCCTAGTCCATTCAGACAAATTGTCAAGAAGATTCAACTATCAAATGATCAATTATCAAAAGATGAAATTATTCAGAAGTACTTAGAAGAAGTCAAGAAGGACCTAATTAAAAACCTTCAACCAGAAAAAAGGTCTGATATGTCTATAACATCTTCAGAAAATAATGAAGCAGCTGAAGATGCTCAAAATGTTTATGAAGATGAAGAGCTTGATGAAGAACTTCTGGAAGCAGAATTAGCATCGTTAAAGGAATCCCTGACAACACAGAAAGACAAGAAAAAGATGGTCCAATAATACTGGATAAAGAAGAATCTACTTTAATAAAGCTGACTACTTTAATAAAGGAGAATCTGCTTTAATAAAGCAGGCTGCTTTACTCAATTATAGCAGACATAATTATGAAGACTTTTGAAAATTTTCAAAAAGCAGAATTATTGTAAATTATTGTAGTTTGTTTGTATACTGAGACTCTCATTATAAAAGGAGCTCAGATTAATTCAGGAAAGCATCACTTCCTTCTCTAGCATCTATAATATCTTAGCTATTGTAAAAATTCTCTCTATTAAATAAAAAGTCTGAAGTTTGTGAAGACAACTTAATCTGCACATAATCCCTTTAAAGGTTAGTATACTTAACTTTTGTTGATAATTATTATTATCTATAGATTCCACAAATTCTTCTGATAATGTATTAATATGTAAAGATTGGAATTTTTCTCCAAGATTTTTTAACTTATCATCAAGTAATTTTGAAATCTCTTTGTTAGATTTTAATTTAAAATCTTTTACCTCTGGAGGAGGCTGAATAGATGGTGTAGCTATAATTTCTCCATCTTTATTTTTATCTTTATTTAAAGAATGTTTTATAAGTTCATTTATTGTGTTATTTAAAGCACCTAATTGTTCTCCTATAACAACCAAACATATATTGGTATAATTATTTTGTCTGAAAAGATTGTTAATATGCATAATTGTTATGGGCAATGTATCATCCTCAAGTAATTTTTGAAAAGGTTGGTAATATCTTACCTCATTATCTCTTTCTAATTTAAAAGGTAATTGTGGAGGAAAATTTGTTTTTTGGATTTGACCATTTATATTATATTCTCTTTGTATAACTGAAATCATATTATTTGTATATTTGTTCAAAAACCATGGAACAAATGGAATAATATTATTCTGTTCTTCTCGTTCATCATAAAATTCTTTTTGAAAGAATTCAAAATCTTGACTTTCATAATTTTTAAAGAACCATTTTCTAAACGATTCCCATTTGGTTAATTTAAATTCTTCACAAATTTGTTTTCTTGCCAAAGAACCTTGGCTAAAATCTATTTTCTTTCCAGAATCCATTAAATTGAGAAATTCATTTCAGACTCAGTTAATTCTGGGTCTTGAGGCTTAAATATTCCTCTAACTATATTATCAGAATTTATTCTTAATTCCTCTATTTTCCTGTCAGGAATTTCTTCTCTGATTTGAGAAGTAGAAGCTCTAGATGGACTTCTAACAGTATATTCAAAAGGGGATATATGTTGAGACGAAGCTTTCGAAGACAAAGATCTAGTTATTCTAGGATTTATTTTTTCAAATTGTATTTGGATAGATCCTTCATTTGTTTGTATTATTTCTAATGGATTATTATCTACATACTGTTGTGAAGGAGTACAATTATTAATTACCCAATTTTCTGGAAAATTTATTTCTTCCCATTTTATTTTTCTTCTGGTTGTAATATTAGATTTTCCAAAATTAGTTTCTATAACTATTGTTTCATTTAATGGTTTATCAACCATCCTACAATGGGGATTTAAAGTAAATAACGGTTTGTAATATATTCTATAGCAAATACACATCACTTCTGACCCTGGAGCATAATTATATCCATGGGTTTTGACATTTAAAGTGAGAGCATCTGTAATATTAACATCAGATAGTGATAATTGTAGATTAGGATATACGTTAAAATAGACTGGACCATGTGCCAGGCTAGATTGAATTATTCCTACCAGGGATTGTTTCCAGTTTAAATTTCTACCATCCCTTAAAGCTGCTATGAAGCTTTCTGGTAACCTTCAAGGGTCAGTGGTTTGAAAGGAATTTGAACCAAACCTATATGTATAAATTTATATTTATCTTTTTTATATTTTTCTAAATCTCTGTTATTAAGGAGTTTTATTATCATATCTTCTTTATTAAGAGAAATCGTTTCTTCAGTAGTTTTTACTACCTGTTTTAAACCAATTCTTTCAAATGTTCCTAGTTTATAAACTAGTTTATAATCAACCTTTGAAATTGTCCATTTATTTAATAAATCTAAATTATGAGGGATATCATACTCTTCCTCAATACTGTTTTTAAAAGTATCTTTATCTTTTAGGATATTCATAAATTTATTTTCAAGTGTTGAATTTCCCCAATGATACCAGTCAACCACCATGGCTCTGATACCATTTTATTTATTTTTCATTTATTTATTTTTCAGACCCAGCGTTAATAAAAATTTTATTTTGAATTTTTCAGACCCAGCGTATTTTTCAGACCCAACGTTCGTGTATGAAACTTTAGGTACTATGGTTTCTTTACCCATATTTCAACTGGCTAATAATATTAACATGCGGTCAGTACAGGCCACGCCCTAGAAACGCCTTTAATCAACACGGCAACAAACGGGCTACCATAATTCGACCACGATATTAACATTATGCCTGTTTTAATATAGAACCAACCTAAAAATTTTTCATCCATGACTCTTTTTTTTTTTTTTTTTTGAGTCATGGTTTATGACTTATATCATCTGGGTTAATTCAACACTTTGGGACTTAGCTTGTCATTAAGCTAAATAATAATAAAGAAAAGTTAAGTATACTAACCTTTAAAGGGATTATGTGCAGATTAAGTTGTCTTCACAAACTTCAGACTTTTTATTTAATAGAGAGAATTTTTACAATAGCTAAGATATTATAGATACTAGAGAAGGAAGTGATGCCTTCCTGAATTAATCTGAGCTCCTTTTATAATGAGAGTCTCAGTATACAAACAAACTACAATAATTTACAATAATTCTGATTTTTGAAAATTTTCAAAAGTCTTCATAATTATGTCTGCTATAATTGAGTAAAGCAGCCTGCTTTATTAAAGCAGATTCTCCTTTATTAAAGTAGTCAGCTTTATTAAAGTAGATTCCTCTTTATCCAGTATTATTGGACCATCTTTTTCTTGTCTTTCAAAAAGCAGATTCTCCTTTTTTTTTTTTGAGTCATGGTTTATGACTTATACCATCTGGGTTAATTCAACACTTTGGGATTTAGCTTGTCATTAAGCTAAATAATAATAAACAAAAGTTAAGTATACTAACCTACATTGTAGCTCGAGAGGAAGTGAATGGAATACATACATATCTTGTCGCTCACAAAGAACTCGGGAAACAACAGATAAGGAGATAGACAAAACATATGAGGAAGAAACATATGAGGATACTGAAGAATAGATGGATAACTTCACTTGTAATACGCTTTTTTAATTATGTTGTTTTGTTAAATAATGTTTTACATTGATGTTCAACTCAGGCATTACTATTAGTATGCAATTGTTATGTCAACATAAGACATTACTATTTTTTTTATCAGTATTTGTTTTGAATAAAATTATTACTTTTCGATTTGAATGTTATGATAATATGTAAAGATTGTACATATATGTGTATTATAAAGACTGTACATATGCTTATATTATATTGATTATATATTTGTAAATTTAGAAAGTTATAGATATTCCATCTAATAAATCTATAAAAACACGAGTCAGTTTCCAGAGTTCTATACACTCAACTTAGATTACCACTTTAAGGAAGTTCTATTTTACTTTGTTTTTTTTTGTTTCATTTATTATTTCTTTACACCAACCTATATTATTATTTTACAATTTTAATTGTAGTCAATCTTTTATTTTCGTGCAGTATTACCTGTGTTTTTCTTGTTAAATATAATAATACACCATCCTACCACAAATTATACTTATATGTATATTTGAAAATTAAACATTTTATACATTTAATATATGTATTAACAAATTTTTAGTAGGAATATTGATTTTAATTTCAATGAAATTCCACACACACACACACATCTAACTATACTATTAAAGCAATAAGCTTTAAGTCCGTATACCCCATTCCTATTGGTTGATTCTCATAGTTTCAATTTATATCAATGTCTTCTCTAATTTTCAAGTTAATAAAATAAATCAGTAATATATTAAATTAAGATTCATCAATGCTATTAAATTATTATCTTTCCTCTTTCTCTTAATCTTTAATTTTTCATTTTGAAAACTTAAATAATAAATAATAATGTAATAATGTAATAATTTAATATTACATTTAGCTAAAAATGTAAATTTAAATTAATTAAATACGAAATATTATTTAGCTATAGTTTGAATACGAAATATTTAAGTATTCAAAAATGAAAAAAAGTTAAGACAATAATACGAAATATTATTTAGCTATAGTTTGAATACCAAATATTCAAAATTTCTTTTTGAAAATTTAATTATTTTTGGTTGATTTCATTCACCACCTTTGTTATTTTTTGCTTGATTTCATTCACCACCTATGTTAATTTTATAGATAATATATAATAAATAATTTAATTATTATTTGTTATTTCATCAATAGAAGACATTACAGATAATATATATATATATATATATATATAATATAGAGATACCGATATAAAATATTATAATTGTGTTAAAATATTATATTATTTAAATTTAAATAAAATAATTTAAATATGTCAAATTCGTAAGGAAATTAAGGAAATTAGGAAAGGATGACCCATTTTATTAAGGTAAGGTTTAATTACGGATTTGTAAATTTTAAATTTTGATATTCCCTCATTCCTATTTGAATTAAGTTTTACTATAATATATAATAAATAATTTAATTAATTATTTGTTATTTCATCAATAGAAGAGATTACGAATATATATATATATATATATATATATATATATATATATATATATATATATATATATATATATATATATATATATATATATATATAGGGTAAGGATCCTAAAAGAACCCTTTGCAAATTGAGAACTTTGAGAACCATTTTGGACCACTAAAAACACCTTTAAAAAAATTACTTAAAAAAATCATAAAACAAAAAATAACGAAAATTTTAAAAAGTAAAAAAAACCAAAATCTTATATTTCATTCCGGTTTCATTAAAAAAAATAAAAAAAGTCGTATTTTACACATATGTATAAGTTTATTTAATCTTTAGTTACGTAATATACACATATGTACAATATCATTTACCTTAAATTATACACATGTGTATAAAAAAACATGTAAATGTACATATATGTATATATTATACATATGTGTCTATAATTTAGCTAAACCGAGTTTTTTTATTTATTTTTATTTTTTTTATTAAACCGGGATGTTAAAATAAGAATTTTGGTTTTTTTACTTTTTTCATTTTTGTTTTTTTTTTATTTTATGATTTTTTTTTAATTTTAGGTTTTTTGTGGTCTAAAATGGTTCTCAAGGTTCTCAATTTCAAAAATGTTCTCTCATGATCCTGATCCGATATAAAATATTATAATTCTGTTAAAATATTATATTATTTAAATTAAATTTGTCAAATTCGTAAGGAAATTAAGGAAATTAGGAAAGGATGACCCATTTTATTAAGGAAATTAAGGAAATTACGGATTTGTAAATTTTTAAATATGATATTCCCTCCTTCCTATTTGAATTAATTATTGTCTAAATTATGGTCTAAATTTGAATGTAAATTTTATTTAATTTACAATCATTAAGTTTTACTATAATTACGTTAGTTGACCCATTGACCCATTGATCCATTGACCCACTGATTTCATTACAGTCATTTACTTTTAAGAATTAAAATACAAATCCATTGACCCTTTCACCCATTCACTTATTATTGTCAATATATTACAACAATTAGTAACTTTTTTATTTTCACACCTTATATGAATTACAACACATAATTAGTAACTTACATTTTTACATTATGTAACATTGCATTTTACAGAACTACCATTACATAAAATTCAAAAATTTGTAAATATATTATTTGTATTTCGAATCTAATTATGTAACATTGCATATTATTTGAAAATCCATTAATTACGATATCAATTCTATTCCTTCTTACTATATTTTTTTTGAAAATTTTTGAAATTTCCTAAATTTATGTTTCTAATCAAGAACATTTATACCTTCCTTCTATAATTTTCTCTACCCTAATTCATTTGGTATAAATATGTACACTTGATAGGCTAATTCTTACACCATCAAGGTATATTTAGCAAAAACGAGTTGCTTTATGCCAAGGTTTTTAGTTTTTATTGTTTATATATCTTCCATTTTCATATTTCATTTTTAGGCTTAAAATTGTTATTGTTATTTAATTTTATTTTTTTTGTGTTTTTGTTAAATTTTACTAGCAAGATGGAGCCAACAAATATCATCATGTTGAACCAACTCGATGTTCTTAATAGTGAGTGTATCCTAAAGGTCCGTATTTTGAAACTTTGGTGGCTGAAGGACAACTCAAATCCCGGGCAATATTGGTCCATCGAAATGATTGTTCAAGACGAAATGGTATTCTTAACACGTTCATTAATTTACTATATATTCATACAACTATTTACTAATCTTAATAATAATGTGGCAGGGCAACAGAATGCAAGCCTATGTAAGGAAGCCTTGCATTCTCAAACATGATGTTTGGCTTGCAGAGAATAAATCTTTGATTGTTCGGAAGGCCTCGCTCGGTGCAAATATGTCTACATACAAATACATCGATTGCCCACGCAAACTTTGTTTCACAGCCTAGACGCATCCCTCTAATTCCTATGAATTTGAAGGCCACTTTTATGGGCTGAAATTTGTTACTTTTGATGACATAAAAGCCAAAAACTTTCCACATAACAGAACTATAGGTTATTTGTATTTATTTTTTACCACCTCATTTTGATTATTAAAAATTTTGTGACTAACTTTAAACATAATAACCCTCATTATATGTATAGTTATTTATATATTTTATTTCTAGATGTCATCAGACATGTTACCAAGTGTTTTAATAATAAGAACTCATTCTTAAGGGAAGCTCAACATCAAAACCAAAGAACAATGGAGTTTTGTGATTTGAGGTATAAAGATTATATTTTTTTGCTAATATTTTGTTATTATATATATATGTAAAGGTTTGTACAAATTCATAAAGTTGTAAAGGTTTGAACCATTCATGTTAAATTTAGGAAAGGATGACCCATTTGATTAAGGAAATGGTTTAATTACAGAATTTGTAAAATTGAATTAATTATTATCTATTCTTTGAATGTAATTAATTTGTAAATTTGAATTAATTACTGTTTAAAATATGGTGTAAATTTGAATGTAAATTTGAATTAATTAACAATCATTAAGTTTTACTGTTATTACGGGTGTTGACTTGTTGACCCATTGACCCACTGACTTAATTACGGTCATTAAGTTTTAACAAATATACAACGGATTTTGACTCATTAATTTATTCTAAATTAGCAGTTAATTATTTAAATATACAATTTTGGCCCATTTTAATATAATTTCGCAAATTATCAATTAATCACCTTGTATATTTATTTACGGCAATTGTATATTTTAATTAAAATTTTTATATTTTAATTATAAGTTGTATATTATTTGAATAATGATTTGAATATTTGATTAAACATTTAAGTGTTTACTATAAATACACCTGTTGACCCATTTAATGCTTCTAAATTAAGTAAACATTGATATAAATATATTGTTTTGATTTATACTTTTAAATATTCAAATTCTAATTCATATTATTCTAATTGATAATACAGTTCAATTCTATTTAAAATGTTTTAATGTTAATAAATCAAAACCGTATTGGTTAGTTATTTTTTCACACCTTATATTAAGTTTAGAATTATTTAAATGCTGATATATACCATAATTTTATATTTTATATATAACCTATTACATTATTTTCAGTAATTTTATAATTTTCAATCAGGGTATTCAGTATATAAATATATACCGTAAATTTGTATTTTAGATATAACCTATTAAATTTTTTCAATCATTATATTTGATGGCATTCAAATACATATTTTTATATAATAGTAAATACATAAACTTAATTTATATTTTTACGTTAGTAACTTTAGAGACTTTAATTGCCTATTTAACTATAGCCTAAATTTAAATATAGTATAGAATTATTTTAGGAACATTACATTTAAGGTTTTCACCATTTTTCCCTAATTTATGAACTTTTCATTCAAAATTTAAAATTTTAAAAATTCATTAATCATAATTACCTTATTTTCGTCCTTATTTTAAGTTAATTGACTTTTCATAAATTATTCTTCCTAATACAATACAAAATTCGTGTATAAATACTTAGCATTCATATGCTCATTCTTACATTATCCAAACTTCCTTAGCAACAACGATTTACTTTCTTTTTAAGCTTTTTAAATTTTGTTCTTTTTATTTCCTCCAATTTTGTAATGTATTTTTCGGCTTAAAATTCATATTGTTCAGAAATCAAATTTGTGTTTTTATTTTTTATTTTTTAACCACTAGGAAAATGGAGCCAAAAGACATCACCATCTTGAACCAATTTCGGTAAGAAAGATTAATTATTTTCCGGTAAGGTTTTATTTGATACTTTAATGACCGATTCTCATATTATTCATTATTTTATTAACAATTCTTTTTCTTTTTTATTTTTTTGTATTGATTTTAATTATAATATAATTTTCTTATAGTCTTTTTAGGTTCTATATGAAAATCAAAGATTTAATGGAGATGTTGAACTATTATGGGTTTCTGGTAAGGTATTATGGAAAATACTATTATTCCCGATTCTCATATTATTCATTATTTCATTGTTCATTCATTTCTTTGCCATTTAAATTATTGGTTTTATTATTTTTATTATTTCTGTTACATCCATTTGGAATTAAATTATTTTTGTTATTGTTAATTATTCAGGTTATAATCATTGCAATATCAATTTTTCCGGCTATTGGTAATTATTCCGGCTATACATTATAACAACAATTTTACATTTGTTCACATAATTCAAATATTCCATAATTGGTAATTTTTTCTATTATTTTACATTAATTGTTATTGTATTTAATTATGATTATTCCGGTTAATAACAAAAGTTCCGTTTAGTTAGAATAATATATTATTTAACATTTATTTAATTTTATCATTTCAGCTTATGGCTCCCAACTAGAAATGCTAATGTCATGGATGGAGTATTTGTTGTAAAAATGTCTTACTTTTTGTACAAGATTAGATGTATATATTTTTATTATTAATGTATTTTTGTATTTTTCACAATTCATGTAATTTAATTGGTTTTTATATATTTAATCTTATATTGTTGTTGGCCAAAGTGTATTTAATAAATTTCCATGATTTTGAATAATTTCAAAATCGTTTTAATATATTTCTCTGGTTATCATTATTGGTCAAATTCTATTTAATATGTTTCCATATTTTTAATTTAAATTTAATATCATAGGCAATTAAATCACCAATGTCAACGAAATTAAACAAATTTGTATACTTTCCAATATCATCAAACTTTATATTTTAAAATAATACACATTTATGTGCTTATCTAAACTCATTTTCAAAGAATACTGTAAAAAGAAAGCTATGCTTCCATTTGAATTAAATTATATTTGTTATTGTTAATTATTCAGGTTATAGTAGTTGCAATATCAATTTTTCCGGCTATTGGTAATTATTCCGGCTATACATTATAACAACAATTTTACATTTGTTCACATAATTCAAATATTCCATAATTGGCAATTTTTAATATTATTTTACATTAATTGTTATTGTATTTAATTATGATTATTCCGGTTAATAACTAAAGTTCCGTTTAGTTAGAATAATATATTATTTAACATTTATTTAATTTTATCATTTCACCTTATGCTCCCAACTAGAAATGCTAATGTCATGGATGGAATATTTGTTGTAAAAATGTCTTATTTTTGTACAAGATTAGATGTATATATTTTTATTATTCATGTATTTTTTATTTTTCACAATTCATGTAATTTATTTGATTTTTATATAATTAATCTTATATTGTTGTTGGTCAACGTGTATTTAATAAATTTCCATGATTTTGAATCATTTTCAAAATTGTTTTAATATATTTCTCTGGTTATCAATATTGGTCAAATTCTATTTAATATGTTTCCATATTTTTAATTTAAATCTAATATCATAGGTAATTAAATCACCAATGTCAACGAAATTTAACAAATTTGTATACTTTCTAATATTATCAAACTTTATATTTTAAAATAATACACATTTATGTGCTTATCTAAACTCATTTCCAAAGAATATTGTAAAAAGAAAGCTATGTTTCTATAATATATTAAACTATTCTCTAGCCAAGGTTATTGTGCAATTTGATTTTGTATTATCAATATATCATATGTTGGAGACACTTGTCTTCGTGGATATAAAGATTATTAATATAGATCAATAACTAAAACCAATAATTTAAGATTTATACATACTGTTGGGCTCAATGAGAACTACTATATATTTACGAACCACTAAAAATTATTTAGTTCACCTTTTGTATGTATTAAAAGATTAAACATTATTAGTATCTTACTAATGGAAAATAAAATGTGTCACTATATCAAATGGTTGCCACATCCGGACTGTTATTAGTAGCCATATGGATATGTAGTTAGGCATGCCAAAATGTATTGTTGTGCAAGTTCTTGTCAAGATTTAGAACATGTTTTTTAGCTAATATGGGTTATTAGCATCTTGAGTTCAAGTCATAACAAGTTCAAGTCAAGATTAAAGTGTATACAAGTTATGACTCTATGAATCGTTAACAAGTCATATAAGTCAATTGATGTTTCTAATTGTTCAATTATTAGCTATTAAAAAAACCAATTTATTCCTTTTTATATTAATCTTTGACAACACTGAAATACTACAAATTAAAGTATAAACCTTGTATACAAGGAAGTATTTAGGGAGTTGTAAATACTAAATTTATGATACTATTTTTATTTAATAATTAAATTGTATAGACTTTTGTTCGTGTTTATTTTAAATTACACTTCAAGTAGTTCTTCCTACATCTTGTCAAAGTGAAACGTACTTAAACTATAAAAAAAACACGAGGCTCACAGTTGGATGTCAATCCTTACATGTTGAAGAGATAAAGTAATTTGCGAATTAACTATTGGATATAGGTGAAGGGAATGTTGGGGGGGTCCAAATGACGACGAATGAATGTACAAATTCCCGATGATATTTTAATTAACAATTCATTATATCCAGTATATGATTTAATAGACTTTGTATATCATTCGATTTTAGACAAGTTCAATGAACTTACTTTCAAGAACGGACGATATTGTCGATTAAAATTATATATGTTTATTAGACGATTTCTATATTTCCACCCGTGGCGCCCACGGGTTAATAACCTAGTATATATATACAGATCAAGGTTATAATAAGAAGTAGATTTTTCCTAAGAAGTGTATGAAGTGTGTTTTCACCATTAAATCTAATAAAACATACCACAAAATAAACACACTTTCCATATTTATTGTCAGATCAACATATCTAACGCAATAGATTACATGTTACAATTATTAGGCACACTCCACTTCTTATTTATCCCTACCATATATATATATATATTATACTGACTATACATATATGTATGTTTAATAAATTATACATATATGTACATTATGTCATGTTTGCCTTTTTAACATCCTGTAAGGCCCCGTTACCGGTAGCCCTACTTTGGTGTTGGATTTACTCATAAACATAGTTCTAAATATCAGAGTTAATTAAAATTTTCGCGGAATAATATAAAACATCAACCATTCGTTACATATATCCATAATTTGTCTTTCAAAACATAACATAAATCATAACATTCAAAACATCATGACAATCTTCGGATGCCAGCCTCTTCAATCCTGCCATGTGTCCATCTCAAACTAGCTGTCTCAATCTGTTAACCTGCGTGCATACTAAAAGTCAGCTACGCTGAGTGAGTTCTAGTTAATAACATCACTTACTTTACATACACATATACGTGCCCGAGGGTACGCATTACATACTTAACCTGTCCATAAATCATCATACGCAATCATAACTAACCTTACGTTATAAAGAGCATTCGCCCTACATACCTCGGATATTATTAGGGTTCGGTACCTTCCATCCTCGGATATTTTTAGGGTCCGGTACCCTTCATCCTCGGATATTATTAGGGTATGGTACCCTCCATCCTCAGATATTATTAGGGTCCGGTACCCTCCATCCTCGGATATTATTAGAGCTAGTTCGTTGTGCTCTCAACTAACGAATCACCCTTCAATTCGCTAAGTTACCATAGCGAACTAGGGCTAGGTCAGGGAATGTTCTGACATTCCCTGACACCCCTAACCTCGTATTAACTTTTCCGGCGCCGTCATCGCCGGGGAAAACGTGTTTTAACTCGTTTTTTCACCGTTTTTCGTCCCGTTCGATCCATATCTGAGCTAGGGTTGCCTAAGATCATCTTAGGTTCGGTTTATACCCGATTCCATCCGGATCTCGTGACTTAAACGGTTTAACGGTGTCGGCTCGTAGTTTCGCGATTATATCTAACGGTTTAAGTTAATAAACATCATACTAGTAATACCTCGGGTTGGTGCTCGGTTTCCTTCTTGGTTTCGGCTAGAGAGAAAATAGAGAACTATAGAGAAGCTTAAGTGTGTGTTTTGGGTGGTGTATGGAATATGTGTGAAATGAAATTAAATGGTGATTAAGGGTTTATATATTTATCGATCTTGGGCTTAAGCCCATGGTCTTTCCTTCTTTCTTTCCTAACCCAAGTCCATAACCCATATCCATTTACCCAACACTAGATCAACTCGTAATCTATTTATTTAAACCGGTAACGACCCACTATAAAATAGACGAAATTTATTTTATTATTATAACCAAAAGTAGGATGTTACACATCCTAACCAAAAATCGAACACATAAACAAATAACAAATGTCGTATGATAGATTCACTAAAACATATAAACAAAAAATAACATCAACATGCTTGACTACCACAGGATCATATAAATTGTTATAAAATCGATTTTAACAACAAATTTGTAGAAATGACAGCACTATGCCACATAAACAATGTAGAAGAACTGTGAATGATCACATTCTTTACATAAGCAATGACGGTGAAACTTAGCATGCCTTGTGAGATCATGGAAAATTTCTAGCTTGAAATTTGCCATGTCTTCCATGAAATCTGGTTGTACATATTTTTCCTTAATTGTTTTTAACTTTTTAATATATTTCTCAAACTATAGGTATAACCTTGTGACGAAGTTGCTTCTCCTTGCGGTCGACTATCTCGATCGGTTGCTCAATGCAGTTCAATTGTTCATCAACCTCAATGTCTATCAGTGGCACGTGAGACGTGTCATCATCTAGGCATTTCTTTAGGTGAGAAACATGGAAGGTTGAATGAATTCCTTCTAACTCTTCTGGCAAGTCTAGCTTATAAGCTACTTCACCTACACGATCTATAATCTTAAACGGTCCAATGTACCTTGGACTCAACTTTCCCCTCTTCCTGAAACGAATAATTCCTTTCCAAGGCGAGACCTTGAGCATCACATTGTCACCAATGTTAAAATCAATCAGTCGTTGCCGTTTATCAGCATACGACTTCTGTCTATCTTGAGCAGCTTTCATTCTTGCCTTGATCTGATCGAACTTCGAAGAGGTTTCTTGTACAACTTCTAGGCTTCCCATCTCTTTCTGGCCAATCTCTCCCCAACACACCGGGGTCCTACATCATCTACCGTGAGTATCTCTAATGGTGGCATACCAATACTTGAATGGTAGCTGTTGTTATAAGAGAACTCTGCTAGATGCAGATGATCATCCCAACTTCCTCCAAAGTCTAAAACACAAGCACGTAGCATATCCTCAAGGGTTTGGATCGTCCTTTCAAACTGTCCATCGGTTTGAGGATGATACGCCGTACTGATGTTCAATCTCGTTCCCATAGCTTCATGGAACTTCTTCCAAAACCTCAAAGTGAATCGAGTATCTCTATCAGACACGATCGATAACAGCATTTCATTCTTGGCCACAACCTCTTTTATGAACAAATTTGCTAACGTTTCTGAAGAGATGGCCTCTCGTATGGGTAGAAAGTGAGAACTTTTGGTCAAACGGTCCACAATCACCCATATGGTATCATGTTGCTTAGCTGTACGGGGTAGCTTAGTTATGAAATCAATGGTGATGTGTTCCCATTTCCATTCTGGTATCTCTAGAGGCTGCATCTTTCCATAAGATTTCTGGTGCTCTACCTTGACTTGCAAACAAGTTAGGCATTTACTGACATAATCTTCTACATCATTCTTCATGCTTGGCCACCAGTAATCTCTTTTCAAATCTTGGTACATTTTTGTAGTTCCTGGATGAATCGAATATCTTGACTTATGAGCTTCATCTAAGATTCGACCTCTGAGATCTCCATGGCGTGGTATCCACATACGGTCAAACCTAGTCTTAACACCTTGAGTGTATTCAATCAACTCGTCTTTCTGACCGAAAATCCTTTCTTTCTTCACTAGCCCTTCATCTACCAACACTTCTGACTGTGCTTTAATGATTTCATCAAACAGACTTGAATTCATAATCAACTGGTATGACTTCACTGTTGAAATGACTTCCTCGTTCTTACGACTTAGCGCGTCGGCGACCACATTAGCTTTACCAGGATAGTACTTAATGTCGCAGTCGTAATCCTTAATCAGTTCCAACCACCTCCTCTGTCTCATGTTCAGCTCTTTCTGTTCGAAGAAGTACTTTAAACTTTTATGATCCGTGTAAATGGTACACTTAGTACCATACAGGTAATGCCTCCATATCTTTAAGGTATGCACTACTACTGTTAGCTCTAAAGAATGCGTAGGATAAGTACTCTCATGGACTTTCAACTGTCTAGACGCGTAAGCTATCACCTTTCCTCGTTGCATCAACACGCAACCTAACCCACGATGCGAAGCATCAGTACAAACAACCAAGTCCTCGTCACCATCGGGTAGAGCAAGAATTGGAGCTTGCGTGAGTCTCTTCTTTAACTCCTGAAAAGCTTCCTCTTGAAACTTACCCCAACTGAATACTATCACTTTTGGGTCATACCGGTCAACGGTGCGGCTATCTTGGAGAAACCTTCGATTAATCTCCTATATTAGCCAGCTAACCCTAGGAAGCTTCGTATATCAGTCGGATTCTGTGGAGTCTTCCAATTCGTTATTGCCTCAATCTTAGATGGGTCCACGGTAAACCCTTCAGGATTAATCACGTGACCAAGAAATTGCACTTCTCGCAACCAGCACGTGCATTTCGAAAACTTAGCATATAACTTCTCTTCCTTCAGAGTCTCCAATACTTCTCTCAGATGCTCAGCATAGACAACAACGAAGATTGAAGATGATGATAATGATATTTTTTTAGTTTTGGGTTTTTTATTTGCATTCCCCAATAAACTAAAAATTTGCAGTGAGAATTGGGAAGATTTCTTTTCCTGGCAATGTTAACTTGATTGAAGTCTCGTTCCTGCCTGATTCTTCGTGTTTCCGGCGATGATGCTCGGCCACCGTTCAAGTACCTAGTTAGCTTAACTTTGGTACCCAAGTCAAGTGAACTCGACTTTATAGTATTATGCACTTTAAATCGTTAACGTAGTTTTTCAATTTTGGACATAAGTAAAAATATTAATTGTGGTTAATTAAGTACTAGCCATTTTGTTTGAGTTCTATGTTGTTAGAGCTTCACAACGAACTAAACCGTATTCAAAATGAAGCTAAGATCAATAGGATATCAATTCTCGAAGTTATGTGTTTGATGTAGCGAAAGACAAGTTACAAAAATATGGAACCAAGTATAAGACAAACTAAGAGTGGAAGGGGCACTCGTGGGTATTACTCATGCATCGGCCAATCCTACATCGTCATTTCATATATAAAGTTTGGTGACCATGATCGATAAACACAAAAAAAGAAGAAGAATATTTAGATTATAAGCTCGATCTTTGTAATTCTCATTAGCTCGAAAATTACAATACACAATTCTTCTTAAACTCTCTTAATGATATAACCCACAAGCTCGAGTATATATACTAATTTAAACTTGAAAACCTAATTAGACTAGCATACAAACATTTATCATACTCAAATACTAATTAGTAAAAACAAATTTAAATAATAATTAATAAATAAATTTCTTGTTATCCAAGTCATTGACTTACAAGTATGATAAGTCAAACACTTATCATACTCAAATACTTATCATACAAACACTTTTCACCAAGTGATTTATTCTATGTAAACCAAGTCACGTGCCTAACTTGATAATCAAGACACCAATCCATCATAGGCTCGATGGGTCAGCCCAACCCGTCTCATTGACTCGAGGAAGGGAATTATCAATCAATCAATCAAGCCCTGTATATCCCACCGCATAGCACGCTATCGGTAGGGTCAACAGAGAGTAGATGTAGACAAGTCTTTCCTCTATCCGTGAGAATAGAGAGGTTGCTTCCAGAAATACCCTCGGCTCATAAAACTACATACAAGTAAACAGAGTAAACATGCATTTTACAAGCAAATACACTTAGCAATATATAGATAGTAAACTACCAAATAGCAAGGAATCTGTAACCTACTAAGAATATGGCATACGAAGCAAAAAGTAGCATCAAACAAAATATATACATAAACAACAAGGAGTCAGGCTAGCCAACTAGACCCTAAATACAAAGCTAAACTAACTAGGTACCTGAGGAAGGGAATTAAGTTCAACAATATATACCCTCAAGTCCAACAATATATAACTAGGTACCACAATTAATATTTTTACTTATGTCCAAAATTGAAAAACTACGTTAACGATTTTAAGTGCATAAAACTGTAAAGTCGGGTTCACTTGACTTGGGTACCAAAGGTGGGCCCGCACGTGAACCCCAATTATGCCAATGTAATGACAACAAATTAACAATATTCTTAACTTCAACAAACTTCGATGATACAATCAAACTGAGACAAGAACAGAAAATGGTACAATCAAACCAAGACAAAAACAAAAAATGGTACAAGTCATTCTACCTAGAAATCACCGTAGTTATTGAGTACATGTCAAAATCCAAAGTTTTGGACATGTCACACCGTAAAAAACCTCTATAAGTATCCTCCTTAATAAGATAACACCAAGAACACCATCTAGTGTGTTATTTAAATTATTTTATTTAGAAAATGGGATTTTGCAAGTGGTTTTTGCTTGCATGTTTATGTATTTTGGCATTGGATAATGGAGGTAATTTATTGCTGCTCTCTAATGGAGGTATTACAAGCTCTTTTGTTAGGAATGAAGAAAGAAGCATAGACATGCCCTTTGATAGTGATGTCTTCAGGGTTCCTCCTGGCTACAATGCCCCTCAACAGGTGATGCTAAATTATTTATATATTGTTCTTACAATCTTTTTTTCTCAATATTTATATATTGTTGTTAAAGATATATTCTGAAAACATCCTAAATGATTTTGGTAATTATTTTGTTGCAATGGTGGTCTGTTATATATAGAGACATTTTACAAGCAAGACCCTAAACTTATCACTAACCGACCTTTCAGGTAAAAAGGTTCGACTTGAGGGTCACAGTCGAATTGAAACTGGAGGGTCACGGTCGAATTAAAATGAGTTGGTTACAAATGGTAGGATTGAAGCGGGTCAACGGTAGGATTAAATCTTAAAGCATTATAAAATAAATTTTTTTGGAAGCTACTGATAAAAAATGTTTTAAGCATTTACTAATAAATTACACAAAATAATCAACTTATTTGTGAGTCATGCTAATAAAACTGGAACTATTGCATTTAAAATAAACAAGACATGTCATTAATTATGATGTTTTTCATTTCTTAAGGTTCATATAACACAAGGAGATCATGTGGGAAAAGCAGTAATAGTGTCATGGGTCACGGTGGATGAACCGGGTTCAGGCAAAGTTCTCTATTGGCCTGAAGATGGCACCCAGAAGGACCAAGCTACAGGCCAAATCAACACTCACAAGTACTACAATTACACCTCTGGTTACATACATCATTGTACCCTCCAAAATTTAGAGGTCTATTTTCAACCTCTTTACATTTTAGATCATTCATGTGATATAGTAGTATGTTTTTTTAACTTTATTTGCATTGCTAGTATCGGTATATATATATACTGCAATGAGGGGGAATAATGCAAGTATTATATTATTTATTGTATATCAAATTAAAAGTATGAAAATACATTATTATTTTATAATAGTATCCATTTCTTTGTTATTAGTTTATTAACACAACTTTTAACAAACTTATGACAGTCTAATACCAAGTATTATTACGAGGTTGGGATTGGTCATACTACAAGGAAATTTTGGTTTGTGACTCCTCCTGCAGTCGGTCCAGATGTGCCCTATACTTTTGGAATCATCGGTATGTTTATTGGAACTAGATCTTGTGTTTTGTTGCACAAAATGTGACTTGCTTAATTAAGTTGACATTGTGTAGGGGATCTTGGTCAAACATATGATTCAAATGTCACACTTACACATTATGAATTGAACCCGATTAAAGGGGAGTCAGTGTTGTATGTTGGTGATTTGTCTTATGCCGATCACTACCCGTATCATGATAATCGGAGGTGGGATAGTTGGGCAAGGTTCGTTGAAAGAAGCGTTGCTTATCAACCTTGGATCTGGACAGCCGGAAACCATGAACTCGATTATAATCCTTCCATAGTAAGTAAACGAAAATGATTATTGTATTTGGTAAGATGGGAAGGTTAAACTTCATGTGAAAATGGATCATCTTGTAAGTGAACCTACCCGTAAACATAAGTTTGTCCAATTTAAGTTTATTATAAGTAGTTAACGTGTTAAGTATTGAAGAGGTATGTACCCGCCTCAACACCAAGCAAGGCGGGTCAACCCACAAGATAAAGACATTATGAAGGCACAAAGCCAAAACCCAGGCGCATGGCGCATACAAACATGCTCAGGCATCATATGCTCGCGCATCACATATGCGCGCGGCGCATATCGCATGCTCTTGCACATCACATATGCTCGCGCGTCACATATGCGCGTGGCGCACCAGCGCGCGGCGCATATCACACGCTCGTGCATATCACACCTGCGCATGAAATATCTGCGCGTGAGAATAAAAAGAAGACTTCGCGCATCCTCAGGATGGGCGCATATCACACGTACACATAATCAACCTCGTCCTTATCCAAATCAGGATCAGGGCAACCTTGATTGTGCACGTCAGGCACTCTTCTAGAAGGCATCTTTTTAAGGAGTAAGAATATGCTGATGTTGACAGCTGCCAAATGAAAGGTCGACAACTCAGCATGACACATGTGCTACCACATGATTACAACCAACGAGAAAGCGCCAGGTGTCCCAGAGGACACGTGGCGCAGTGCGATTGGAGGAGGCCAACGAGGCTGAGCCCAACCAGTGGAAACCCTAGCACTATAAATACAGCATCAACTCCACTTTGATGACACATTCATTCACACTCAATCATTGACAGTTACAAGCAGTGATATCACATTCAATCATATTGAATTATATTCACTCACAGTCAGTTACAGAAAAACACACAGTCACACAATCAAGAGTATTCAGCGATTCAGCAAGACTCTTGAGATTCACTGACTCACACATTATTATCTTCTCCACAAAGATACTGATTCTCACGCCGGAGGGTTACCCCAAAGAGGACCCCTCTGTCCCTTTCTGAGGGGTAAGTAACGGCGCTGTTCATTTTGTAGGTGGAAGAACACGGATCCAGAAGAACCATCGGTGAAACAGTTTAATCATACCCGAGGAAAGTAGATCTGCTACCAGTGAGTAGATCCACGTTTCTTCATTGGCGCCATCCACTGTTACAAACGGCAATCAGATCTCATCCAGATCTACAAAAAATCAATCACCATGGTTTCTGGAGTTCGTAACGTTGATCAAGCTCTGGAGGATATTGAACGTGAGGGTGTTAACGACGGACAGCAGGTTCTGAGGGTTCCGCGTGATTCTACGCGTACCACCAGCAACCGTCCCTTCGTCACAACCCCTCACGGCCAGACTGAAACTCCTCCAGACGATCACACGTTACAAAATATGGCCGGCGCGAAGCTGAAAGGACCAATGGGTCCAGAAGATGAAGCAAATGATCCGAATGAATGGCTCATAAACGAGCAGCGGCGTCTGATTGAAAAGTACAACGACATGGTCAAGCAGAAGAAGCTAGCCGACCAAGCACAAAGGCAAGCTTTTGATAAGCAGACTACAAAGAGGCCGCGCGCGCCGGAAGAGGGACATTCTGTTCACACTGCACACACTGAGTTCAGTGATGAAGAAGTGCATAGCATGAGGAAGACACGGGATACTCATGCAGGAGGCTCACAGCTTCGCGCGCCTGTGAACATGGCGCCTGGAGCCAGAGCAGATCTGGATCTGCACATGCCGTACAGCCCACCGATCAGAGGGCAAGTGGACGTAACCACGCCCTATAGACCAGCCATCCTGGTAAAACACTCAAAGTTTACTGCGCGCATCGCGCAGGCTCCCATCCAGCACAAGACAAAGATGCCAAGTGGTCTGGGCAAATATGATGGCACAACAGATCCAGATGACTTTTTGCAAGGTTTCTATAACACGGGAAACCTAGAGAGCTGGACGATGCCAACATGGTGTCATATGTTTGCTCGCTGCCTCACGGGCGCAGCGCGGGTATGGTTCGAGAGCTTGCCGACAGGGCAAATTGATGGGTTCGAGGAACTATTAGAAAAGTTCCAAGCCCACTTCGTACAGCAGCGCAGGCACACGCGCGATCCTGATGACATCATGCACTGCATACGCAGGAATGATGAAACGATTGAAGATTACATCACTCGTTTCAATCAGGAATCCCTGGCAATCGGGGGCATAACTGAGCAGCTCCTGCGCGTGGCCTTTATACAAGGCGCGCGCAGTGACCAACTCCGCCGGGCTCTTGTAAGCAAAGATGGTATGCCCACCACGTGGGCCAAGTTAATGGAGGCATCGCGAGTTTTCGCGAGAAATGAGAAACAGATTGCCCAAGATAGGGCAAGAGAAAGAGCGCATCAGGCAGAATCACCGCGCAGCAAAGATAAGAGGGCCAAACAGAACTCTGTATGGTCCAGGTTGCAGCCAACAAGTTTTTCTTCCGCGGAAAAACAAGCGCAACCAACCTCACCACAGCCCCAAAAAGAAGTTCGTAATCGCGGGGAGGGTGACAAGAGGGAGGGCGGCAGAGATCCTAGCAGACCTTTGCCAAGAATATGGACGCCCCTCACTAAAACACCTTCACAGGTGTTAAGTACTGAGAATGTCCAATTCAAGCCCCCCAAACAACTACACTACAAGGGACCGCAAAACAGTGGCAAATATTGTGAATTTCACAGGTCCCCGGGCCACAACACCGACGCATGCCATCATTTAAAGGATGCGATCGAGAAGGATGTAAAGTCGGGCAGGCTGGCTCACTTGGTAAAAAACCAAAGAATAGAAGATGAGCAACCGGAGGGAGCCTCTGCCAACAAGAAGTACAAAAGAATCTGTGTGGCTGAGGGGGGACGACAAGGGCAGACGTCAAGAAAGAGAAGCGCGCAAATCCACGGAGATTGGCGCGAGCAGCAAGTCATCTTCCCAAGAATCAGGGGAGGCCCTTCAATAAGCAGTCCTCTCGTCATTACCACACACATTGCTCATTACGAAGTGTCAAAGGTCCTGGTGGACACTGGAAGCGAATCTGACATTATGTATGAGCAGTGTTTCAGAAAGTTAGACCCGGCAGACCAAGCGCGGCTCGAAATTGTGAACGCACCAATCTGTGGTGTCTCAAATGAAATCATACATCCCCTAGGCCAGATTCAGTTTGAACTAACTATGGGGGATGATGAGCACAAGCGAGCCGAAGTTGTCAACTTCTTGGTCTTGCCCACCACGTCATGCCACAATATGATCCTGGGTAGGGGAACGATTGCCCAATTTAATGCTGTACCGTCGCCAGCGCACGGCGCATTGGGGATCCCTACACCAACAGGCGTAGCATTTGTTTACCGCGATCATTTGTGCGCAGTGACAAGCACGCCGCGGGAAGGGAGAATGAAACTTACAATGGCTGACAATGCGCCAGAGAAGTGGATTTTAAACCCAAAATTCCCAGAGCAAACGGTCACAATTGGCGCTACCATTTCAGACGAAACGAGATTGAGAATGAAAAAGTTGCTCACAAAATACACGTCGGTTTTCGCGTGGCAACACTCCGATATGACGGGGGTCCCGCGAGACTTGGCGCAACATTCTCTTAACACGTTTAAGTCGGTGGAGCCAATTGCACAGAAAAAGAGAATCATGGGGGATGAAAAGGCGAAGGCCATGAATGAGCAAGTGGAGGACCTGTTGCGCGCAAACATCATCCGCCCGATTCGATACCAGACATGGGTAGCCAATCCTGTGATGGTAAAGAAAAGCAACGGGTCATGGAGAATGTGTATTGACTTCAAGGACCTCAACAAAGCATGTCCGAAAGATTGTTACCCCCTCCCAAACATCGACGCAAAGGTGGACTCCGTGGCGCCATTCAAGCTCAAATGTTTCCTGGATGCCTACAAAGGCTATCACCAGATTCAAATGGCACCACAGGATGAAGACAAGACGGCCTTCAGAACCGACAAGGGTGTTTTTTGATACACAAAAATGCCCTTTGGTTTAAAGAATGCGGGCGCAACCTATCAGAGACTTATGGATTCGGTTTTCAGTGAACAAATCGGAAGAAATCTAGAAGTCTACGTCGATGATTTGGTGATCAAGAGCAGGGAAGAGAGACAAATGCTCAAAGACATCGAGGAAACTCTTCAGCGCCTAACGGAGGTTAACATGAAGCTCAACCCGAGCAAATGTACTTTCGGCGCAGAAGAGGGGAAATTTCTTGGTGTAATGGTCACTAAGGATGGTTTCAAGGTGAACCCTGAAAAGGTGGAAGCCATCCTTGACATGCCTTCACCATCCACCATGAAAGAGGTTCAGAAGCTGAATGGTAGATTGGTGTCAATCAACAGGTTCCTAGCGAACCACGCCAGCAAATCTACTCCATTCGTTAACACCTTGAGGAACTGTTTGAAGAAGAGCCAATTCAAGTGGACGCCTGAGGCCGAGCAAGCTTTCACTGAGATAAAAGAATGTCTCATTAAATTGCCAGCGCTCACAGCTCCACTTCCTGGCGAGACCCTTACATTGTACCTGTCAGCTGGAGACCGCGCGATCGGCGCAGTATTATTGGTGGATCGCAAGGGGATACAAACGCCGATATACTATGTGAGTCGGGTGCTCACAGACCCTGAGACGCGCTATTCCATCATGGAAAAGTTAGTTTTGTCACTAACACACGCGTCGCGCAAGCTCCATAGATACTTCAATGGTCATCCTATTGAAGTTCTGACTGGTTACAACATCCAGCAAGTCTTGCGACGTCCCGCGCTCTCCGGAAGGCTGACAAAGTGGGCGCTGGAATTAGGTGAACACACGATCACTTATAAGCCCCGTCCAGCGATAAAGGGTCAAGTTTTGGCGGATTTCATCACGGAAATCCCAGAGGGAAAGATTGAAGAAGCTCAGCGCGAGGTAGACCCTCCGCGAGCAAATGATGAAGAAGATGTTTGGAGGCTATTCACTGATGGAGCCTCCAACAGCGAAGGGTCCGGCGCAGGCCTCAAACTGGTGGACCCTGATAATCATGAATATACTTATGCTATCAGGTTGGACTTCAAGAGTACCAACAATGAGGCTGAGTATGAAGCCCTGCTGGCTGGTCTGCGCATCGCGCGCAAGTTTGGGGTTAAAAGACTAGAGGCGCATGTTGATTCTTACTTGGTAGCTGCTCAGGTCAACGGCCTATATGACGCCAAGGAGAACACAATGCCTCTGTATCTAGAGCAGGCAAAAAAGCTCGTTGAGCAGTTTGACTTCTTCAGAATCATACACATCGCGCGCAGCGAAAACAAGTCCGCTGACGCGTTGAGTAAAATGGCATCAACTAATTTTGATCACTTTGGCAAAGATGTCAGGGTGGAAATAATGAGCAGCCCGTCAGTGCAAACGCAATCGGTCCTTGTAATTCATACAACTCCTTCATCCTGGATAACTCCAATAATGGAATTCCTGAACGAGGGGAAGTTACCGGATGATCGCGCACAGGCGAGAAAGATAAGACACAAGGCACAGAACTATGAATTACTTGATAGTACATTATATCGGCGCTCTTATCTTGGACCGCTCATGAAATGCCTGGATGCTGAAGAAGCAACCTATGTGATTAAGGAGATTCATGAAGGAATCTGTGGAATTCACGCTGGTCCGCGCATGGTGGTTGCCAAGGCGATGAGCTCAGGCTACTATTGGCCAGGCATGTACTTGGATGCGCTAAAAGAAATCCAAAAATGCAAGGCATGTCAGAGCTACGCGCCAAACACCATGCGTCCAAAGAACAACTTGATTCCAGTCACCTCCGCATGGCCTTTCCACAAATGGGCCATTGATATTGTGGGGCCCCTGCCGCAAGCGCAAGGGCGAGTGAAATTTTTGGTAGTGGCGATAGACTATTTCACAAAATGGGTTGAAGCCAAGCCACTAGCAAAAATCACAGCTGAGGCGATGAAGCAATTTATCTGGAGCCACATCATTTGCCGTTTTGGCCTTCCTATGGAAATTGTGAGCGACAATGGCAAACAATTCACTGACAGGAAGATATCAAGCTGGCTCAAAGAATTGCACATCAACCAAATCTTCACGTCCGTCTACCACCCTCAGGGGAATGGCCAAGTGGAGCGCGCGAATCAAAGTTTGCTAAATGGGCTGAAGAAAAGGTTGGAGGGAGAATCCCATTCTTGGGTCGAAGAGTTACCTAATGTCCTGTGGGCGCACAGGACATTAAGCAAAACTAGCAATGGCGAATCACCGTTCAGCCTAACCTATGGGACAGAGGCTATGATCCCAGCGGAAATTGGATGCCCATCCCATAGGGTACTCATGATGAGCAAAACTGATAACGAGCGTGAAAGAAGATTGGACCTTAACTTGCTTGAAGGGCGCAGAGAAGCGGCTATCATTAATGAAGCCAGATACAAGAAAAAGCTGGAAAAATATTATAATCAGCGCGTTAAAGAGTGCCACTTCAAGAAAAATGATTTTGTCCTTCGAAACAATGAAGCTAGTCGCGCAATACCCCCAGGAAAAATGTCCCCCAATTGGGAGGGACCTTATCAAATTTCAGAAGATTTGGGGAAAGGCGCGTACGCTTTAAAAGATTTGAATTAAAAGATTTGAATGGAAAAAAGATACCGCGCGCGTGGAACGCGGCACAACTTAGAAAATGCTTCATGTAAAAAGTTCAAATTTGTAATCAAGGCTTTTAAGCCATCATGAATGATGATTCGCGCCATCTTTCAATATTTGTCGCGCTATCTTTCAATATTTGTTCTATTACCTTTGCATACATGTTTCACACTTCCTTTATTAAATTGGAACAATATGACAACACTATATTGACTTCAAAACAAAATAAAGCGAAGTAAAACATACATGCGCGAGCCTTAGCTCAAACGCGTTAACGAGTCTTAACTCTAAAACGTCAGGGCCTTAGCCCAAAATTACGAGCCTTAGCTCAAACACGTTAATGAGTCTTAACTCTAAAAACGTCAGGGCCTTAGCCCAAAACAAAGAGCCTTAGCTCAAAACACTCACAAACATCCATCTTACATCCCGCGCAGCCTGATCATAAAAATCCTTAAACAAAACTAAGGCAAAGTACATGCCATATCATGTTAAGGTCTCAGGTCGAGGCCGCGCGCGGAACCATAGTGGATATCTGAGTAACACAAGCTGACATGTAATGGCTAAACTCATACTTCCATACCGCGCGACAACGACGCGCGAAAAAGAAATAACGAAAAGTTAGCGCGCATGTCAGCATGAGCAAGATACTGCGAGAACCACAAACAAAATAGAACAGAGGTTAAGTGAATAATTTCCTTACAACCTTGTTCTTATTTTAACGTGCAAGCATATCTTATATCTATACAACCAAACATGAAGAGATGAATGGAAATGCGCAAGATATGAAAAGGAGAGAACAAGTTTCATTCCATTGGATCGAAATTTACAAGTATGATGAGTTACAAATTACAAGTATAAAAAAATAAATATACAAAATTTGATGAAGGGCTTCTCAAGTCTCCACGTCGACGTCAGCCGCTTCATCACCCTCATCATCTCCCGCAGCATCTGGCGCGGTCTGCTCCTCATCCCCGAACTGACCATAGTCAAGTTCTTCCTCCTCATTGGAGTCTTCGATCACAACGGTGTCACGAGCAGATTCTTTCGCCGCGCCAGAGCCGCTGGCAGGGGCAACATCCCCCGCGCCACCATCATCGCCACCAGCCCTCTCGCAATCATCAAGCAACTTCTTTAGCGCGCCGAGGTCGGGCTGGTCAGCAAGCGCAGCTATCTGTAAATCATTAGAAAAGTAATGAGTACAAAACACTTAGAAAAGTTAGTAAAGTAAAACTCATTAAGATCAAGGTACCTGCATAAGGATGGGGATGGGAGTATTCATATACTTTTCCCCCACCGCGGCCATGTCCGCGCAGGCCGCATCGCTCTTGTAAGGGTACTCGGATGGGTTCTTCCTCAACATGCCATACTCATACCCATCCGTAAACCCTTCAGCTCGGCCCACCAAACGCGCGGCGGCATTGCAGTCCATCACAAGGGCTTGAAACTCGGCGGAATATTTCATCGCCAAAGCGCAGCGAGCCATGCCCTGTGACACCAGCCATTGGCGATCCTGCGCGAGGCCAGCAACAGACGTCTCGAGGGCAGGAACCTGAGAGTTTAATAACTCAACAGTTTCCTTAGCCTTTTTTAGTTCCTCCTTATCAGACGCTGCTGCCGCCAAAATTTTTTCTTTCTCCGCCTGCGCAGCACCAAGTGCTTCCTGGCTAGATGCCGCCGTGGCCAAGGCCTCATCTCTATCGGCCTGCGCGGCCGCCAAATCCCTTTTCAGGCGCGCAACCTCGCTCTCCAGTGATGATTTCTCAGTGATACTCTGGATGATAGCTTGGTCACGCGCCTCGGCCTGCTGTTCCAAGACACGCACTCTGCGCGCGTACTTGGCAACTTCGGCCTCCGCCAACTGCTGCTTCTCCCGCGCAGCTTGGAGCTCATGCCCGCGCTTGATGTATGCGGTGTTGGCACTTGCTCGGTTTTCACTGAGCTCCGCCTGGAGTTTCTCAGCTCGCGCGCGAGCATCAGACAGGTTCCAGGCGGCCACCTTAGCCTCTCGCTGGGCTTCCACAAGAGCGTCGCGTACTTTAATATAATCACGACGAAGCTCTTGGGAAGCAGCGAAGAAAGCCGACCCAGCGAAAACATGGTCGTTCAGCAAGTCCGCGCGGGTGCGCTCCTCCTGATACCTCCTTTCAGTAGGAGGCACGGCATGAGCCCAGAAGTCCTCGCATACGCCCATGGATTGAAAGGAACTCTCTTCATTAATATTCCATCTCGGGCGGTAAACGTGGACACCTTCCTGCAAAACACAAGAAAAGTTCTAAGTCATAAAACATACTTATATGGAGGTACGCGCAGCGCACCAACAAATCAATACATACCTGCGGGGATGAAGCAGGAAAGGCAGCGCCAGCCCCACCAGAAGTCCGCGCTGCGAACACTTGCGGCATCACAGGGCTGGCGCGGTCTCCCAAGGAGTCTTCAACTTGAACCCCCTCGTCCTCCTCATCTTCTTCAACAGGCCTCTTCTCCTGCGACCTGGAAGGCTCCAAGCCAGCCTCGCTGGGAGGGCTGCGTGCAGGAGGAGGCGAGGGAGGTCTCGACACCGCCAGTTCGGCGCGCAATACGGTTTCCTGCTCCTTGGTAATCCCAATAAGGGGAGACTCAGCACTAGCAGGAGCAGGACCAGAACCAGCGGCGCCGGCAGCGGCGCCAGGAGTATCACCAGCAACTGTTGCGCCAGCTACAACTCCTATGAACAAATAAACAACGAAAAATTGTTTATGACTGACTCCAAAGGGAAAAATTCAGAAGACATATGTGCAAAACTTACCTTGGCGCAATTCTGTTCGCGCATCGAACATCGCCATAAAATCCATTCTACCCTTTTCAGAGGGTAGAACAGGGGACTTCGATGGAGTCCCCGGCGCAGCCGTGGCACCTTGTGGCGCCTGCGGCTGATCTGTTACCGTCGCTGCCTCTGCAAACATTTAAAGGAGCAAAGGTTTAATAACAATTCAGCCAGATGAAGATAAATAAAGTATACCTGTTGCAGGCGCGGCACTGCTTCTCTCTTCAGCCGCGCGAAAGGAGGAGGCGACGCCACCATACCTCAAGTGGACAGGAGGTCTGCCCACTCTCACAGGCAGAGAAGCTAAAGAAACCTTTGTGGTAAACACCTGGGTTTCCTTAGGTCCCTTCGTTTGAGCATGGGGATGAGCGACAGGGGTGTCCTCTTTCTTCTGTTTCTTACTGGCCCCTGCGCCAGATTTCCCCTTAGCTTTGCGCTTTAGTAGAGGCGCCTCCTCTTCCTCCTCCTCCTCTTCCGCGAGCTCTAGCTCGTAGTTTTCAAGCGCATCTACAAAAACAAGCGACAGAACTGTTAATAAACTTGGGTATTCTAAAGGAATGAGCAGGAGTGCGAAGGCTTACCAGGCGCGTCACCGTCAAAGTCAAAATCCAGATCCACTGGGATGAACATGTCATCGAAGCGATCCGGGAAACCAACCTCCCCAACGCCAAGTTCGACGGAGCCGCCCTCCACATGTTCATCATAAGCGGCAAGGATGTAATCCTTGGTGACTGCGCAAAGACAAGTTAAATGATATCAGCAAAAGAACGATGTTCGCGCAACGAAAAAAAAAAAAACAAAAAAAAAAAAAAAAAAAAAAAAAACTTACACAACCCGTCGACTTGGATAACGGGCTCAAGCGCGCTGTCGGCCCAGAGCCTGCTCATGCCGACCCCAACCAGCGCCTCCTCGCAAATTTTCTTCGCGGGGGATGGTTCAGCGGTCAGTTTCTTAACCCATGCGCCAGTTGGGTTCTTGAGGACACCCTCATCCGCAGGCGCAGAAGTGATAGAGCGCATGGTCATACGGATGGGGATCACACCGGCCTTAATGTAAAAAAACCTCTCAGACCAGTCATGAAGGCTCTTGAATGAAACAGTGGAGCACTTCACCTTCTGACTGCGAGGAATAAAAGAGATCCAATTGTCTTGGATCTTGGCCTTATAAAAATATTGAAAGCGCCGAGGAGTGGGTTCCTCGCGCTGGGATTTGCACATGAACTCAAAGTGAGTCACGCGCACGAGTCCAAACAGATGGACTTGGGATATGTGAATCCCATAGAACTTCAACAGTGCACCCACAAACCTTGTCATCGGGAGACGAAGGTTGCAGTGAGTGAAAAAGTGGCTATATAGGGATATATAGCCGGCAGGCGGGTCCGCCGCCGTTTGCCCGGACCTAGGCAACATGCAGCCAAACAGGGTGGGAAAGCCCTGAGAGGTGATGAGGTTGTCGAGATCTGCCTGCTTCAATTTGCAGGGGATTTCATTCCACCTTTTGGTGGCCTTGGTCCTCCCTACTTCCTCCGATGTGGTCTCAACAACCTTCTTCCCCTTCCCCTTTTGCTTCAATGTCGACATCACCACAGATTTCACACGGCGTCTTCGAGAGGCAACGGAGGTGATTGAAGGGCTAGACGAGTATGAACTATCAGACATACAACTGTAATAGCCGATAATCGAGGATTCGAATCGATGTAAACACTCAAATCAGAATGTGAAAGCAGAAATTTGAATTTTAGCAACAATGAAGATGAAGATAAAAATTTCCTAAGGGCCTGCTTTTATAGGCCCAGGAGAGAGAAATGTGGCAGCTGATCGGATTTCACGCGCCCCCACTCGCAGGGGCAACCCAACGAAGGCGCGACACGTGTCCCTAACAGCTGTGTGAGGGGACAAAATGATGTAACCGACCTGCCACGGAACAGAGACGCGCCCCCACTCGCAGGTACTAACCAATGCGAGTGCGACACGTGTTCAAGACAGCTGTGTGAGGGGACGTGAAAGGCAACTGTAGCACCTCGAGCACACGAAACGTCTGACACGTTTACGGCGCACGTCATCACCAACCAACCACGTGTTTGGACCTTTCGTTTTCAACCAAATAGATAGAACTTCGCGCGACGATGGAAACAACCAAGAAAACGACAAAACCCCCTATAAAAGGACAATTCAGTGAGTCTAATATCTATCTTACCACGCTCGCGCAAGATAAGACACACATTAGACTGGGGGGGCTTGAAGAGGTATGTACCCGCCTCAACACCAAGCAAGGCGGGTCAACCCACAAGATAAAGACATTATGAAGGCACAAAGCCAAAACCCAGGCGCATGGCGCATACAAAACATGCTCAGGCATCATATGCTCGCGCATCACATATGCGCGCGGCGCATATCGCATGCTCTTGCACATCACATATGCTCGCGCGTCACATATGCGCGTGGCGCACCAGCGCGCGGCGCATATCACACGCTCGTGCATATCACACCTGCGCATGAAATATCTGCGCGTGAGAATAAAAAGAAGACTTCGCGCATCCTCAGGATGGGCGCATATCACACGTACACATAATCAACCTCGTCCTTATCCAAATCAGGATCAGGGCAACCTTGATTGTGCACGTCAGGCACTCTTCTAGAAGGCATCTTTTTAAGGAGTAAGAATATGCTGATGTTGACAGCTGCCAAATGAAAGGTCGACAACTCAGCATGACACATGTGCTACCACATGATTACAACCAACGAGAAAGCGCCAGGTGTCCCAGAGGACACGTGGCGCAGTGCGATTGGAGGAGGCCAACGAGGCTGAGCCCAACCAGTGGAAACCCTAGCACTATAAATACAGCATCAACTCCACTTTGATGACACATTCATTCACACTCAATCATTGACAGTTACAAGCAGTGATATCACATTCAATCATATTGAATTATATTCACTCACAGTCAGTTACAGAAAAACACACAGTCACACAATCAAGAGTATTCAGCGATTCAGCAAGACTCTTGAGATTCACTGACTCACACATTATTATCTTCTCCACAAAGATACTGATTCTCACGCCGGAGGGTTACCCCAAAGAGGACCCCTCTGTCCCTTTCTGAGGGGTAAGTAACGGCGCTGTTCATTTTGTAGGTGGAAGAACACGGATCCAGAAGAACCATCGGTGAAACAGTTTAATCATACCCGAGGAAAGTAGATCTGCTACCAGTGAGTAGATCCACGTTTCTTCAAGTATGATTAATAATAATCAAAGTTTTTAAACAGAACAATATGCAAGATTGCATTTTTTTTTAAAAAAATATACTTCAGATGATTTTAATCTGTTTTCATTTTTTTTCCTTTCGTTTTAAGTAACATTTTACACGTAGTAATTATCAGAATATACAAAACTCATATGAAGATATCGAAGATATAATTATTTTGAAAATATATTTGTTTAAATAAGTGTTTGATTTCTTTACGTAATGATATCTTCATATGAGTTTTGTATATTCTAATAGTAATGATGTATGGCTTGATATAGGGCGAAAGCGAGCCATTTAAGCCTTTCCTTCACCGATATCATGTCCCTTTTAACTCATCAGGGAGCACCAAACCCCTATGGTACTCAATCAAGAGAGCTTCGGCATATATCATTGTATTGTCTTCCTATTCGGCATACGGTAAGACTTATATTATTTATTGTTATAATTAAATAATCTTCCAATACGAAAAACTATTAACTATGATAAAACTATATATGTAACAACTAATTAAACTGGTGTAGGAACTTACACTCCTCAATTTATGTGGCTCGTGGAGGAGCTACCTAAGGTCAATAGAAGCGAAACTCCGTGGTTGATTGTTCTTATGCATTCGCCATGGTACAATAGCAACGCGTACCATTACATGGAAGGTGAGACCATGCGAGTTATGTTTGAGCCATTGTTTGTGGAATACAAGGTTGACATCGTGTTTGCTGGTCATGTTCATGCTTATGAGCGCTCAGTAAGTTGGATACAATCTAACATTTATTAGATATATGCATCTAATTGTGTCGGCGTGTCGCGTAAATCTTTAATGAAATTGGGACACAAATTTCTCACCATTTTTTTTCAAATGATTACACACACAGAATCGAATATCCAACATTGCTTATAACATAGTGAATGGGAAATGCACTCCTGTATTTGACCAAAATGCCCCTGTGTACATCACCATTGGAGATGGAGGCAACATTGAAGGCCTAGCAACTATGTAAGACTACGTTTTATTTAAAAAAATTCTCTCTTTTGATATTATTTGTTTCTTTCTTCTTCTATTTAATCCATCTTTATATTTATATATTGTCATATAAGGCCCAAAATGATTAAACATGATTCTACACTTGATCATAGAGTGATGGTCATTTCAGTTGGACCATCAAGTAGTAGCGGCTCGATTAGCTTTTATTTACCTCTAATAAGATGGGTATGAGGTGGTTTAGCGTGAGCTGGTTGGGTGTCGAGCTAGGTTGTGGGGGTTCGACGTTTATCTAGAAGCTATACATGGAAAATAGACCCTAATGCACTATTTTTTGTTCATGCAGCATGACGGAGCCACAACCAAGCTATTCAGCATTTAGAGAAGTGAGTTTTGGTCATGCAACAATGGAAATAAAAAATCGAACACATGCGTACTACAGTTGGCATCGTAATTCAGATGGATATGCTGTTAAATCTGATTCAGTAGTGTTTTTTAATAGATATTGGTATCCAAAAAACGAATCTGAATTTGAAACTTAATAAAAAAGTAGTCGTTTTGGATTTCTTGGCAAAAAAATAAATAAGCTTGTGTTTGATTGATTATTTGGAAAATGTATACTTGTTGTAATACTTCAATTAAAATGTGTTCCCAACTCCATTTTACACATATGATTCCTTTGACCCAATAAACCCAACCTATGGAACTTCTAACTTTTTTTTGGACAAGCCCAGTATGTTAGTAACATTTCGGTACGTTTGGTTTGGTATGGTTTGATTTTATTTCACTCTTTCGTACTCCAATAACATTTTGAATTGAAAACCATAAAAATCATATTTAAAGAGTACCTCCTGTACTGTTAAGCCGTTACTATGTACAAAACCGTCTATTGAAAAACTTGCTCGATCATACTCTTTTAACATTTGTTCTACTAGATTGCGTGTTACCATTGATAATGAATCAAGTACGTAGAGTGTCTGACGACTCAATAAGGAACTAGTGAGACATTGAGACAAATTTCTATATTCATTCATAACCAGAACAAACCATACAGTAAACATACTTGAACTAACAGAGAATGGATACGGTAGAAACACTAATTTGTGTAGAAACTATAAGAATAGATCTTGGTCATCCATTTTTAAATCTAGTGGATGAAATTCTTTCATGTCAAACTAAGGAAATTTACGTTTAACAATTGGAAGCAAGGGTATAATAGTCAAGTTATTTTTCTTATATTCAAAAACTACCAGAAAATCATCCGAAATCTTCGTACAATCACATGGCTTTGAAATTTCATAAACATCTTAGAGGATTTCTTTGTGATTTTAACCCACCGTATTATTATCAAGATGAAATATATAAACAATACTAGCACATGTGATATCATAATTCATAACAACACAAGAAGTTTATAATTCTTTTTTACCAACGACATTTTTATCTTTTTGTTCATACCAAAACCATATTCTTAACAAGCTTCAACTATGTGTTCGATAACTACGCAACATCTAGTTAGGAGCTTTATCTTTCGTTTCAATGCCAACACCATAATTTTATTTACAGGTTTCATCTCCATGTTCAATACCAACATCATAACTTTCGATAAATTCCGTCACCAACTACATCTTCATCTTCGTATACCAACACCATATTTTTCATTACTAACACCATAATTTTCGTTACCAATAATTGTCGTCACCAACTACATCTTCATCTACGTGCTCGATACCAACACCATCCATGTTTATAATTTCCCTCACCAACTTCATCCTCATCTTCGTAATAATACCAACACGGTATTATTCATTACTAACACCATAACTTTCGTTACCAACACCATCCTTGTTCATAATTTCCATCACCAGCTTCATCTTCATCTTCGTGTTGAGTACCAACACCACATTCTTCATTAGTAACACCATAATTTTCGTTACCAACATCATCCTTATTTATAAATTAATGGTAGTAGCACTTATAATATCATTACCGCACAAACCGTTTACAATACCAACACCACATACCTTGTTGAATGGGATCGTCCATCGCTAATCAGATTTTGGAAAACCTTGAATGTCGAACGAATATCATTAAGCACAAACCATTTACAATAAAACACCACATATATGGTTGAATCGGATCGTCCATTACAAATCAGATTTTGAAAAATCCTGAACATGGAACGAAGTGTGATTAAAGATCATGAAATAATCAGATGTTGAATAAATCGTGGATTGAATAAATCGTGGATTGAATTTTGGTAACTGGTGATGCTATTATTTGCATGATTATAGGAATTGAGATTTTGGCATTTTACCATAATGCCTTTTTTTATTTAATTATAAATTTTCATTTGTCATAACCTAATTGGTTCCTACAATTCTTACCAAAAAACCATTTTCTATTTGATCCTACCTCTGAACTAACAATGGTAATTATTGGTAATTATTACCCTAACAACCCTTAACTTCCAACAAATGACCCTAAGGTCCTATTTCTATTTAGGGACAACTCATTTCATAATAACCTCTCCTATTTGCGGACGACATACCTAATTTAGCCGATCAAAGTCGCTCGCCGTGGACTAACCGGCAGCCGATTCAAGCAGTTAGTGTTACCCTCGACCCTTGTCTGTGTTACGGATTTATTAATCTAGGGTCTCTTTTACAATAATGGTAAGTGTAGGGACTCCTTTGTAATGGTTGAGGGTACAGTTGTAATTTAGCCGAGAATGAGAATGGATTAGTTTTGTGACCTATTTATCTCTCTTGTTATTTTACATTCCGGCCGGCCTAAACCCTAGTATGCAATTCATATTCAGCTTCTATTTATTTATTTTTCAGATGTTGTCATGATCAAAATATCCTAAATATAATTTGTTCCGTATATGTTTGCAAATCCTAGGTCTAACTCTAGTTATGGAGTATGAAAACCCAACAGGTAGTGCTAAAAAGACACAATGCCTAGATTCAGATATCATCAGCAGCCTTCCTCAAAATATAATTGAATGTATTCTTAGTCGAATGCCGATCCGAGATGCGGTGAGAACTAGCGTCTTGTCAAAGAAATGGCAATATTGTTGGCAAAGCATGCCCAAGCTTGAATTTACAGGAGATATGGTCGAATTACCGCCTAATTCTGATTACACACCAATTGTGAGATACAAGCTTGCATCTGTCATCTTCCATGTTTTGTTATCACACAACGGTCCAGAAGTACTAGACTTCGACTGTCCGGTTACTCGTCTTGATTTTGAATCTGAGGTTGCCAAGATGATGAGTTATCTTGCAAAGGGAAATAAATTAAAAGAACTATACTTTGAAAATGTTGGTGTTGATGTTCGCCTCTACAAGCTTCCTGTTTTTTTCTTTTCATTGCAACGACCAGAGGTTATACATCTCCAAAACTGTATTTTTGAACCTCCACTGGCGTTTAATGGATTTAGTCGCTTGACAACCATGGTTTTTTGGGATATTGAGGTTTCTCCTCAAACGCTTCAACGGTTCCTCTCCAAGTGCCCGATGCTTGAGAATATCCATTTGGTAACCAACTATTTACAAAGTTCCTTTAGTTAATGATAGATGTTAATCTGTTAGTATATATAAAGGTATTTTAATGCAGTGGGATCTAGAGAATGTCTTTATAGCAGGCGGAAACAAGATTACATTCGCTGATGTTTTACAGTGTGTGCCTTTGATTAAGACTTTGCATGTCTCAAAGGATTACGTGAAGGTAATATTTAGGTTAAAGATTATATCTAATGTAAGAATACCCTTGTATTTGTTTGCTAATTTTGGCCTTTGTATTCGGTTAAAGTACTTATCTGCAAGTGGCATGCCACGCACGCTTCCAACTTCACTCGTCCATCTCAAAGATCTTGAATTGTGTGTGTGCTTGATGGATCGAAACGAAATGTGTTCTGTCATTTGTATTATCCGAAGCTCTCCTGTCTTGGAGAAAATTGTTTTTTGGGTAAATAGTATTATTCTTATTTATGGTAGTGAATAGTGATTCTTTAAACTTTTTCATTTTTTGACATTTATAACATGTTTTCTGATTAGATGTATGATAATGAGAAGTTGCCTGATCAACATACTCCCAACTTTCTTGATCCAAAAGACAGATTTGAACTTGAATCATCTTGTGATATTGGAGATACGAATGATGAGTAATTACTCACCTATTGTGATGGAATTTGCGAAACTCGTCATGGCCAAGTCACCTGTGCTAAAGAAAGTACAAATTCACTTTCATTGTACTGATCCTGTTAATCGTGAAGAATTGAAAATGCTACTACTCTCATTTCCTCGAGCATCACCTTCTGCGAAGTTAATCATTGGCCGCCCACCAAGGCTATAAAGGCTGTTGTTTTTTTTGTGAAGCTACTTATTTTCCTTTCCAGAATGCTTTTATGGACTATTTTGCGTGTGTTTTGATGATTTCGTTTTGTGTTCTTTATGAAATATCACAAGTTGATCCGAAGCTTTCATTTAAAGTAAATCATCTTGGTTTTGAACCTAAATATATGAGTTCATTATTTAGCTATAGTCTCCAGTGATACAGATCTTCATGGTTAAATTATCGAGAAAGTCCAACTCATAAGCCATTACATATTGCAACTAGTTTTCAATTGTTTAATCTGGTTTATCGGGTTGTCACGGCCAATCGTTCTAGTTGAACTTCATTCGAAATGAAGTGAAACTCGACAGATCTTCATTCTTGAATTTAACTCCATCCTTGTTTTTGAAAAGAAATTGAACCAATATACACCCTTACCAATTTGTTGGAAATCACTAAGATTTAAAAAGTTGTAAAGAAAGTAGCTTGAAACAACAACTAGCCTTCCTCAGAGATGAGGCTATATTTTGTGACACTCTTATTTTCACGAGCTACATTTTTTTTTTGGACAAATATTAATAACATAAAAGAAATTAGTAATTAAAGTGTTCTTGATGAGTTATTCAAGTTAAATCTCTTGCTAATTCTTTTCAACTCCAATCTAACCCGTAATTTTTCATATTTAGTTTTCCTTTCAATTTGTACAACTTATGACTTCGTCGTCATGATCAACAGTGGTATATATAAACATCAATCCAGTTGAAGTATATGATAATCAACCACATAATAAATTGATTTGAATAAATTTATAAAGCCCCCGATTTTTCTATTTGTGAGGCATCTAAGTGTGATAACAAATGTGTGTTCACTGTTTACAAACTATTTAGTTAGTCGATATTTTATACTTATGTATGCTGGCTTGTTGCTTTGACTAAGAACAAAACATCCCAAATTTTCTAGCCACAACATTTGATTTTCAAAGAAAACGGGTAATAACTAATTTAGGTAAATAGTAAATTAGTAATTGGTTTAACAGTACGTTGGACTTATTTTTAAAAGGTTCAGCTAATTCTAGCCCATTAATTAATATAAAAATGTATCCATCACTTGTGGCCCAATGGTAGTAGGCTTGACTCTTGAGTTTTCCCAAACCCACCCGGGTTTTCACCCACTGTGTTTTACGCTAGAGAGTCTTGCTCTTGTGTCAGTACAGTGACTGTCAAGTGTCAGTCGGCGTGGAATGCCAAACTTTTAAGCCAGTGTGGATCCGGTTAATTTGGTTGGGTGTCGAGGTTGTCCGGAACATTTATCTAGAAGCAATACATGGAAAATAGACCTTGATGCGCTAATTTTTGTACTTGCAACATGACGGAGCCGTAACCAAAGCATTCGGCATTAGAGAAGCGAGTTTTGGTCATGCAACAATGGAAGTAAAAATTTGAAAACATGTGTACTAAAGTTGGCATCGGTATTTAGATGGATATGTTGTTAAATCTGAATCAGTAGTGTTTTTTAACAGATACTAGTATCCAAAATAACGAATCTAAAGTTGAAAATTAGTCGATAAGTCATTGTTTTGGATTTCTTGGCAATGTAGATTTGTTGTAATACATCAATTAAAATGTGTTCCTGACTAGGGGTGTTCATGATTTAGTTTTAAACCGTGAAACCCGCTCAAACCGCCGAACGGTTTGGTCACACGGTTGGCTTTTAATTTCCGTAAGGTTTCAGTCGGTCAATTTCAAAACTTACAAACCGTGATGAACGTTTTAGTTTATGGTTTATACCCAAAACCGCCCGTATAAAACCGGACCAGTCCGTTAAGTTTATGCATACATTTTTATTTTAAAATTATTTATATTTTACATTTTATATTTAATATTATGGTTAATAAAGATAGATTGGATCTAATATTGAAATGCTAATATAGCCTACAAATCAACATCAATATGGTTCAGAAAGCTTTTGTAACAATACCCTCTTATTTCAGTAGACATATGGCCAATAAGTCAATAACAGTAAACTAATAAATGTTTTTGCTTGCATGATGTGTTAACACGCAAGTCCTCTAACAACAAAACTTATTTATTCTCCATGATGAATTCTTTCCATTATTTTGTGCATTTTATATAAAGTCTAAACCGTGAAACCAAACCCGTTCATCACGGTTCGGTTTCAGTTTTGGATAATCAAAAACCGTTACTAACGATTTGGTTCACGGGTTGTCATAAAAATCATCAAAACCGGACCCTATTCCTGACTACATTTCATACATATGATTCCTTTGACCTAATAAACGAAACGACCCGATAAACCCAAACTGTGAAACCTGTAATTTTTTTGTTTAAGCTAGTAACATTTTCATTTGGTTTAATATGGTTATTTGAACAAAGATCATGCTCTTTTAACGTTTTTCTACTATAATCACGTGTTGCCATTGATTAAAATTATTTAGTTGCTTTCGATCTTTATTTAGTTCCAAATAAAAGGATGCAAATACAATAAAGATGCAGGTAAGCGGGCAACAAGCTGCGCCGCCACCCCCTTTTGAATGGCAAAACCGATCCTACTGAAAATAAAATTATCGTTCTTCGGCGTCGTTGAGTTACTGTGCACGACCCGCTGAACTCTTTTTAGAAACGTAGCAGCATCGGGAGCAAAAGACCCAAATGTATCAAAAGCAAAAGGAAAGAAGGCGTGTTGATTCACCGTACACGCATTCTCATGCTTAGCAATTTTTCCTGCTTCTGCCTTTAGCACGGCCTGCCTAGCAACAAACCCGGTGTCCCTAAGACCGACAAGAGGGGACACCCCAGTAAGGTCCACACAAGCATGCTTCCCCCAGCCCATCCAAACACAAGAATGTCAGTTGGTCGGAGAGTAGACCTTCCTTCACGCAGATCCGACAAAAAATTCACAGGAGCCTTTTTCTTGCCATTGATTGAATCGATTAGAGCGTTTGATAAGAACAACTCCGATACTAGTGATGTGATTTAAACAGTATTGAACGTAACTCGAGAGAAGAGCTAGAGAGACAACGGGACAATTTTCAAATATTTCATTCGTAACCAAAACAAGTATACAACCATAGTTAGACAATAGGTAATGAGCAATAGTAATTATTACTCCAACAGCCCCTAAACTTCCAACAAATGATCCTACAGTCCTTATTATCACACAAAATAATATATATCTATCGTCCACTTCATGTTTCTTTCTTTTCATTGGAAGGAGTAGAGGTTATACATCTCCAAAACTGTATTCTTGAACCTCCATTGGCGTTTAATGGATTTAGTCGATTGACAACCATGGTTTTTTGGAATACTGAGGTTTCTCCTCAAACGCTTCAACGGTTCCTCTCCAAGTGCCCGATGCTTGAGAATATCCATTTGGTAACCAACTATTTACGAAGTTCCTTTAGTTAATGATAGATGTTAATCTGTTAGTATATATAAAGGTATTTTAATGCAGTGGCAGGGTCCAGAGAATGCCTTTATAGCAGGCGAAAACAAGAATACATTTGTTGATCTTTTACAGTGTGTGCCTTTGATTAAGACTTTGGATGTCTTAAAGGATTACATGAAGGTAATATTTAGGTTAAAGATTATATCTAATGTAAGAATACCCTCGTATTTGATTGCTAATTTTGGCCTTTGCATTCGGTTAAAGTACTTATCTGCAAGTGGCATGACACATACGCTTCCAACTTCACTCGTCCATCTCAAAGTTCTAGATTTAAGTGTGTGCTTGATGGATCGAAACGAGATTTCTGCTACCCTTTGCATTATCCAGAGCTCTCCTATGTTAGAGAACATTGTTTTATCGGTAAATAGTGTTCTTCTTATTTTTGGTACTGATTCTTTATACTTTTATTGGCATTTCTAACCTATTTTCTAATTAGATGGATGGCAGGGCAGACTTTCCTGTTCAACAAACTCCCAACAACTTTCTTCATCCACAAAACCACCCAGATCTGAACTTGAATCATCTTGAGATATTGGAGATAAGCATGATTTATAGTATGTCACCTCCTGTGATGGAATTTGTGAAACTCATCATGGGCAAGTCACCAGTGCTAAAGAAAGTACAAATTCGCTTTGATTATAGCGTTTCTGTTGATTTTGATGTAGAATTGGAAATGCTACTACTCTCATTTCCTCGAGCATCACCATCTGCTAAATTAATCATTGAATGCCCTCAAGGCTATGAACCTTTCTATTATTAGAATTAAGGATTGTCATAACATAATGCTTTTATGGACTATATTGTATGTGTTTTGATGGTTTCGTTTTTGTTATTTATGAAATATCACTAATCTAAGAAACTTTTATTTAAAGTAAAATCATCTTGTTTTTTTTTTTTTTTTTTGTTATTTATGAAATATCACTACTCTAAGAAACTTTTATTTAAAGTAAAATCATCTTGTTTTTGAACCTGTTTGCTACAACAAAGATAAGACCATTGATAGTGAATGGACTGGTTAGGCTAAAAGACTTCAAGGGTTCAGGTTAGCCTAACGCAGGCCGTGGTGTCCCTCTACGTTTGCTAAACGTAGAAGGAGGTTCACTAGTTTGTTGTTTGATTGCTACAGTTCACCAAGGAAGAAGAACCGTGATGTTTGAAGCCGGTTCTTGAAGGATGTTCTTGGTGAAGCTATGAAGCCATTGAAGTAAGAAAGAAATAAGCTAAGAGCATATTTCTCAAGAAGGAAGAGAAAATAAGGGAGAGTGTGATATCTGCCCAGATCTTGTTCTGTTCTTGTTTATGGCTAAGTCTCCTTTTTATAGAAGGAGAGATCAAGCCTTTCATCCAGTGTACAAACTAATTGACCTCCAGTCTGCATAGAGAGTTGACCTTTATGGGCAGGAAGCTTTGGACCGCTGGTCCATAGTTAAAATAATAATACTTTATTTAAGCATGTCCTTTGCTTAGAGGGGAGAAGGATGTGAACAGTGATTTGACATCGTACTGTAGCACGTGGGTACTTGTTTCATAAGTTTGGGCAGGAAATGAAGCCTTTAACCTTTTAACCCTTTTAGCGTTAATGTGTTTCAGCCATTTTATTATTTCCTTGGGCTACCCCCGTCATCAGCCCCCCAAGTCAGAGGTGTTTGAGAGGTAAGCTCAAGGGCTTCTGATTTTTTCACACATTTTGTTTATTGCTTAAAGGCTTCGAGGCTTGTAAGCTTCGAGGCTTTGTTCGGATTTGATTATTTTTTGAATTACTGATGTGACAGTTGATTTGATGGTAACTGCCATATTGTAGTTCTCAATAACTGTTTTTTCATTAATAGTTATCAATAGGATAACTATTCACTTTCTTCCAGATTTCTTTATTATCATAAACACATTCAAGTTTCTTTCAATCTTCTTATCAGGTTATTTTCAATCTTTCATCTTTCCTTCAAAATTATGGTTTCCAAAAAGGATCTTTCGGTCAGTTTTTCTCGATTAACCCAAGAAGAGGTTGAATCGTTCTGTATTGAATGGGGAATAGGGTTGAAGTACAAACCGGTTGCTCCGCCGGTCGATTCTTCGATCGATCGTTGTCCGGCGGGCTTCATTGCTCTATATTGCCGTCATTTTGAATTTTCCAATCTCCGGCACCCTTTTCTGTTTTTGTTTTGAATATTTTGGAGTATTACCGTATATCGTTCAGTCAAATCCATCCTTTAGGGCTTGCTAGGGTATTGCATTTTGAGGTTTTGTGTAAAGCCCTCGGTTATGACCCTTCATTGTTGAGTTTTGGCCGTTTCTTTCGCTTAGCAAAGAACGGCGATTGGTACACTTTTGAACATACTAAGGTCGATACGTGTCTGGTTTCCTCAGCGGTTACAACCCTCGGTTCTTGGAAGGACCGTTTTTTCTTTGTTTCCGATTCTATCCTTCCATTTAAACCCGTTTGGAGACAACCTGAGGCCGTCTTAAACGAGCCTGAGCCGGCTGCGTCGGAGTTGAACGATTTGTTCTTGAAACGTATTAGGGAGTGTCCATCACATCTTCGTCCTTTTCCCGAACACCTTCTTGTGTTATTAGGAATTAGCAAACTTTGGGATAAGCCTAATCGGGATCCCGTGCTTATGAGGGATAATAAGGTATGCATTTGTTTATCCCGTATTTGTTTTATCTTGTTGATATGTTTGCTAATGATTTTCCTTTGTATTTTGTAGTTATGTCAGCCTTAGATTTTTTGAAAAGTGATGACACTTCGGATGTTGGGTTCACTAATGTTGCGACTGTTGTTGGGGACGACTCGGTGACTCGGGGGAAGGAGGGTCGATTTGAGGACACTGAGTATGCTGGGGTTGCAAACGTTAAAGGGTTCACCAAGACCGTTGTTCTAAAATCTTCTACCCGTCGTTCCACACGTCGTTTGTTGAAGTCTGTTGGCACTTCATCTTCTCGTGAACCAGTTGAGGTTAGTGATGATATTCAAGTTTCTGAAGACCAAGGTCCAACTATGGAGGTTGAGAAGGATCAGGGTTTGGTGGTTTCCCAGAAAAAGAAATCGGCTGGCAAAAAGGTTGCGATGCCGTTGGTTCAAGGGTTGGATGGTGATGCAGTTTATGTGCCAGAGTGGAATGTGAAGGTTGAGGATAGCTTCAAAGATCCCTCAGTTTGTGCTGGTGTGTTAGCCAATTTTGCTCCTCCGGGAGTGCGTAACACTATTTCTGAAATGGAAGGTGATTCCATGTTGTCAAGGTTGATCCTGAGTTCTTGCAACCTTTCTGCCCTTTTGGCAGAGGGTGTGACTCGTTTTAGAAAGGGAATGCAGGAGTATGAGGATTTTCCAAGAAGAAGGAGGGAATGAAAGCTTCCATGGTGGAGATGAAAAAGGAGATTGAGGGTTTTTCGAAGAAAGATGAGGGTTATGTTGAGAAAATTGATGAGTTGTCTCGTGGTCATGAGATTGAGCTGGCAGGGTTGAAGAAAGCCATGGAGGCTGACAGGGCTAAGTTGGATGCTGACCGAGAAGCCTTTGAGGTGCAGAGGAGAGCTTTCGAGATGGAGAAGGAAGGCTTGAAGGTTTCGGTTTCCCAGACCTCTAACGACAACAAGTGGTTGATTGAGCACGGGTTTCAGCAGGTTGTGGCTTACTTGCTTCATTTTAGTGGGTTCAACTCGGTGCTGGGCGGTGTGTATACGAAGTTGTTGGCCCATGGTAAGCATTTGGGCTTCGTTGCGGGCTTTAGTCATCACGAGTCTGGCCAGCCTATAGAGAAGTCACCCCTGTTCAGCCGCGACGCTTACAAGCTTTTCATGGATTCAGTTCGTTCAATGGAGAGGCTCACTTACCCTTATGTGGGTGAGGTTTCCTCATGCTATGGTAAGCCTCTTTCTGTGTTGCAGGGTTTGAAACCAGTCGGCCTTGATGAGAAAGTTGCTAAAGAGGTGCTCGAGTCCTTGTCGAAAAAACGCTCCCGTTCTGGTGACAGTGAAGAAACTTTTTCTGGGGGTAGCGACGGATCTCATGTTGCAAGCCTTAAAGGCTTGGCTGTTGCTGATGTTGTCCCACAAGCCAAGAAGTCCAAGAAGGGTAAAAGTGTTAAAGGTGGTAAGGCTAGTACTTCGAAGCCTGTTTCTGATGTTTAAATACTTGATTCGTAGCTTTCTTAGCACCTTAAAACAATGTTATGTAATCTTAAACAATGTAGGTTAGGCATGAAACTCTTAAAGTTTCTGCCTTGTGGTTGTGTTTGGCCTTTTCGGCCCTTTGAACATTTTCTTGGGAATCCTTGTGATTTCCTTGTTTAGCCTTAATTGGCTTATTATGTATGAATGTTGTTGGTTATGGCCTTGGAATGGCCTTGTTTATGAACTATGATATTCTATGTATTTGTGTATTAGTTGCTTGTCTTGTTATTTTGATGTGATTTTAACTAACTTTCCTTAAGAAGTTTTAGTGCTGCAGTCACTTTGGCTTCAAGGCTTCATTAGTTAAAAAGCACATGTTGATTATCCTTTGTGTCATTACTTAGTGTATGTTTTTGTTTCGTAAACTTGTTCAAAGCTTAAGGAACGAATTGATGTAGGCTGTTCAGACCCGTCTATGAGACAAGTTTTTAGTTAAAAAAAATTTTTAAGTCTCATGGAGTTGGATTGATATAGGAACTCACCCCTTATATAGGTCCATTTAACCCTTGAACCTATTGAGCGATGTGGCCTGGGAGCTCATCCCCTTACATGGCCCTTGCCATGGAGTTTCCTGCTAGGTTCTCAACCTGATTATAGGATAGTAAAGACAAGTTATGACAAAAACTTTATCATTCATTCAAGAGGTTGATGTTCACAAAAAGGAGAATTATACATCTCTTGAGATACATTTTAAGATTTTGACTACGCATGGAACCTTTTAAGGGTTTTGTCGTTCTAGTGTCTTGGAAGCTTTTTGCCTTCTGTGTCGGCCAGCTTGTAGGATCCTCCCTTGTGAGCTTCAAGGATTGTGTATGGCCCTTCCCACTTTGGTCCAAGCTTCCTTGGTTTTCTTTCTTGCTGGCCTCATTGTTTCGGAGTACAAGGTCTCCAGGCTTGAAACGTTCATGTTTCACTCTTGCATTGTAATAAGCTTCCATTTTCTGCTTGTACTTAGCTTCTTGTATTGCGGCTTGATCACGAACTTCTTCAAGGAGTTGCAAATTCAACATGGTCTCATTGTTGTTTGATTCTAGGTCCATGTTGAGTGTTCTTTGAGTCACAACTCCAACTTCGGCTGGGATTACAGCTTCTGATCCGAACACTAGGTTGTAAGGTGTTCATTTGTGGCTTGTTTTTTTGGTTGTTCTTATTGCCCATAGAACATTTGGGAGTTCTTCAAGCCAGTTGTTGTTATGCCTTCCCAACCTTGTTTTGATTCCTTCTAAAATGGTTCTGTTTGTTCTTTCAACTTGGTCGTTGGACTGTGGGTAAGCAACCGAGCTGAACACTTGGGTGATTCTGAATTCCTTGCACCATGTGCTAAAAGGCTTCTCGGCAAATTGCTTCCCATTATCCGTGATTAACACTCCTGGAAGCCCATAGCGACAAATAATGGTTTCCCATACGAAGTCGATGACTTGTTTGCCTGTTATTTTTGCAAGTGGTTTGACTTCAGACCACTTGGTAAAGTAGTCAACAGCTACTAGCAAAAATTTTACCCCACCCTTGGCCGGTGGGAATGGACCAACAATATCCATTCCCCATTTGTAAAATGGCCAAGTCGAGGAGATGGGGACTAGATCGTGTTTAGGACTTTTGGGAACTGGTGCATGAATTTGACAGGCTTCACACTTTTTGAGTTGTTTCGTTGCATCTCGGTGCATAGTGGGCCAGAAGTATCCGAGGTTCATCAATTTTGCAACCACCATTCTTGGCCCAAAATGAGCTCCACATATTCCCTCACGAACCTCTTTGATCAGATATTGGCTTTGTTCAGGGCCCACACATCTTAGTAGCGGTGCAAGGTAAGCCTTCTTATAAAGGGTTTCTCCTTGCAACACATACTGTCGGGACTTGATTCGAACCCTTTCAGCCTCTGTCTGGTCCAAAGGTAACTCACCACTTTTGAGGAACTTTTCTATGGGAGTCATCCAACTTGGACCCTCTTCAGTGATTACATCTTGAACCTCCAATTCTTGGATTGAAGGAGTTTTCAACACTTCCACCAAAACTTTCTTGGTGAGGTGTGCAAATGTGAGGGATGCTAGTTTGCTCAGGGCATCAGCTCTCTTGTTTTGTGATCTTGGAACTTGCTTGATAGTGCACTCTTGAAATGTGGTCATCAACCCTTTTGCCTTTTCAAGATACTTCTTCATGTTGGGCTCTTTTGCTATATAGCTATCATTGACTTGACTTGAGACAAGCAACGAGTCTGTGAAGACTTGTAGCTTTTGGATCTTCATCTCTTTGGCAATCTTCAGACCAGCGATCAATGCTTCGTATTCAGCTTCGTTGTTGGTGGTCTGAAATTCAAGTCAAAGAGCATATGTAAATTCTAACCCTTCAGGATTGATTAAAACGAGCCCAGCTCCTGACCCTTCGATGCTGGAAGCTCCATCAGTAAAAAGCTTCCAGGCTTCGGGGTCAGAAGGTTCAGTGGCAGTTGTGTGTATTTCAGGAGTGACTTGCTTCGGGATTTCCACAATGAAATCCGCGAAGACTTGGGCTTTGACAGCTTTTCTTGGTACATAGGTGATGTTATGTTCACCTAGTTCTACAGCCCATTTGGTTAATCGGCCTGAATTTTCTGGTTTTTCAAGCACACTCTTGATGGGTTGGTCAGTGACCACTTGTATAGGGTGTGCTTGAAAGTACATTCGAAGCCTTCTGCCTGTTTGAATTAAGGCCAGAGCAAGTTTTTCCAAAGGAGGATATTTGATCTCTGCCAGTTTTAGTGTTTTACTAAAGAAATAAACGGGTACCTAAACTTTGTCTCGTTCGATGGTTAGAACCGCGCTTAATGCTTCTTTAGCGACTGAGAGATAGACAGAGATCAGTTCTCCTGTTTCAGGGGCTGCAATAGCTGGAAGTGAAGCTAAGTGTTGCTTCATTTGGTTGAAGGCTTCTTCTGCTTCTTCCGTCCACCTGAAGTCTTTCTTATTTGTGCAACCCTTTAACGTTTTGAAAAAGGGGAGGGATTTCTCAGCAAGCTTGGAGGTAAAACGCTTCAAGGCTGCAAACCTTCCATTCAGGCTTTCCACTTCTTTTTTGCTTTATGGAGATTTAGTTTCAAGAACAGCCCTGACTTTGTTGGGATTGGCTTTTATGCTTTGTTTACCCACAATGTGTCCCAAAAACTTGCCTTCTTCGAACCCAAATGAACATTTTCCAGGGTTGAGCTTCATATTGATCTTCCTCAAGTTTTGGAAGGCTTCTTCTATGTCTTCAAGCATTTGATGCTCGGTTTTGCTTTTGATTACCAGGTCATCGACATAAGCTTCCAGGTTTCTACTGATTTGGCTAGCAAATGCTTTGTCGATCAAACGTTGGTAGGTTGCACCGGCATTTCGTAGGCCAAAAGGCATCTTTTGATAACAGAAAATGCCCTTGTCTGTGTGGAATGCGGTTTTTTCTTCATATTCCACCTTCATGAGGATTTGATGGTAACCCTTGTAGGCATAGAGAAAACACTTGAAGGGATGGCCTGTTAAGGAGTAGACCTTGAGGTCCATCTCGGGTAATGGGTAGCAATCCTTTGGGCATGCTTTGTTCAAGTCCTTGAAGTCGATGCACATCCTCCAAGACTTGTCAGGCTTTCGAACCATGACTGGGTTAGCCACCCAATATTGATATTTAACTTCGCGTAGGATCCCTGCTAGGACAAGCTTTTCAACCTCTTGGCAGGCTGCCAAGCTTCGTTCAGGAGCCAGGCTCCGTTTCTTTTGGACAACAGGCTTGACATCAGGTGGTATCTTTAGCTCATGCTCTGCAATGCTTCGATGGATGCCGGTCATATCTTCCGGGCACCAAGCAAAGACATCATTGTAGCATATCAACAACTTCTCAAGGTGCGAGAGTGTTTCTTTAGAAAGGCTCGTGTTTACCCGTACCTTTTGTTCAGGATACTTTGGGTTTATGATCAAGCTTTGTTCTTCGTTTTCACTTTTTGAACTTCCTTCAACCGTGTAAACCTCTTGGGTAGGTTGAAGGGTTGCAATTCCCCTGTCAGTTGGGAACTTCACAGCACCTTGACCAACTGAGACAACCATGTTGAACGCACACTGTCATGGCCTTCCTATGATCACATCATAGTTGGAAGGTATGTTGATAACCACAAAAGTGAGTGGTTTGGTTTTCTTCATCTTGCCTTCGCTAAAACAGACATCAAGGGTTACGTTGGCCTAAAGGTTTCAAGGGTACATCGGCAATACATTTTATAGAAGACCCGGAGGGTTGAAGCCTTGAACGTTCTTCTTTGCTTAGTTGATTGAAGAACCTTTCATACATGAACTCTGTGGCCGCCCCTGTGTCGATGTAGGCTTTGCTTGTTTTGAGTGTTCGCACGTTCGCTTCTACCACCAAAGGGTTTGAGTGTAAGTTACCTTGAGGTGGTGGGAAGCAGACACATTGAAGCTCCCAAGCTTCCAAGCATTGCCGTTTATGGGAGACACCATCATCTATATTCACCATATTCACTTCTTTGCTTTTTCTTTCAGCCATCTTGTCTTTGACCCCTTTCACCAAATGAGCCAATTCTCCAGACTTGACAGCTTCCTCAATTCTTCTCTTGAGTTGAAAGCAATCATTTGTGTGGTGACCTTTTTCTTCATGAAAATCACAGAACTGGGTGGAGTTTTCGTTTTTCTTGCTCTTGGGCAAGGGTCGAGGAGGTCGAAAGTTGTGTTTCACCTCTTCGGTAGCCAAGATTTCCTGAGGTGTTTTGGTTAAGGTTGTAAAGTTCACAGTATTTTCCCTGCTTGGAGGGTTCCGACCTTCAGGCCTTCGTTGATCTGAGCTTCTTGAATATTTGTCATAGGGGTGGTAGTTCCCTTTCTTTCGGTTGGGGCTGTTGCCTCGCCAACTAGGAGCTCTTTTTCTTTGTTCTTTGAAATCAACGGCCTCTTCGCTTCGGATATGAGCTTCAGCTCGTTCAAGAGCTTCTTCAAGGGTTTTAGGTAGGCACTTGTTAAAGTCCCTTGTAAGGTACTTGGAGGTGATGGCGTTCATGAAGCCTGCCACCCTCATTTTTTCGTCAGCCCCTACATATTGTAACCCTTCTTTTTTGTACCTTTCGATAAAATCTCGAAGGCTTTCATCATCTTTTTGTTTTATCTGGAAAATGACCGTGGCATCCTTGACATATCTCCTTTGTTGTGAGAAGTGGGCCAAGAATCCATTGCTCAAATCATTGAAGCTTCGAACGCTTTGAGTAGGAAGGTCATTGAACCATATCCTGGTTGATCCAACCAATGTTTGCATGAACATCAAGCAACATTCAGCGTGGGACCACTTTTCGATTCTTGTTGCCCCAGTGAAGACCTGGAGGTGGTCTTCGGGATCCTCGGTTCCATCATATGTTTTTATATGGGGTGGCATCTTGATCTTTGCTTGGGAGTCATAATCGGAAATTTGTTGGGGGAAACAATAAAGGTTGTCGGGCTTTTAAGGTTTCGCAAGGTCTTCATCTACCCTGGTATTATGACTCGTTGTTCCTTGGTGAGTACCCAGTGCTTGGTTGATGAGCTGGGTCCAAGGGAGGTGTGCCATCATTTGAGCTATCATCTGAGGCATGAGGTTGAAGCCTTGAAGGCTTTCAGGGGTTGCTGCTGCTTGGCTTGTTCCCATGGGAGTGCTCATCGTTGCATTCCGAGCCAAGGGTAGGACCGACATGGCATGTTCCCATGTGGTGGCTGTAGGAGGGGGAACACTTGAAACTGGTGACTGCCATATTTGGTCGAGAGTGGTCTCATGCCCGAGGGGTTGTGAAGTATACAAAGGGAAAGCCGTTGGGCTTGGCCTTGCATAGGTATAAGGAGATGGGTTAAAAGGTTGGCAGGTTACACTCGGACCAGCTTCTAAACTAGAAGCAGCAGGTCGTGAGCTGGTTAAAGGGGAAGGCGGACGTCCAAGTGACAGTGAGGGTTCTTCGTCGTCATACTCCAGCCTTAGTCTTATCCCCTTTTCTTTTTCTTGGCTCACGTGTTGGTTAAGAAGATGTCTTAGTTGCAAAAAATGTCGTGATACACCTTCCATCGTCAAGTCGACACATTCCGGGGTGTTCGTGACTCCTGCATGAGGAGAAGAAACCCCATATCGTGAAGGAGTCGGAGTTCGAAAAGGTGACGACTCAAGGAACAAAGGTCCCGTCGAGGTTCCTCCCGGAGTGGAGAAAATCGAGGTTGTCGCCGGAGTTTCTTGACCGGCGCTTGGTGTCGGTGTTCTTGACACTTGGTTAACTTCTTCGGGAGATTCACCTTCTGACATGATGGTTTTAGTGAAAATGGAGCTACACTACTGGTCTTTAAGATAAAGTAAGCGGCGTAGCCCCACGGCGGGCGCCAACTTGTTGCTACAACAAAGATAAGACCATTGATAGTGAATGGACTGGTTAGGCTAAAAGGCTTCAAGGATTCAGGTTAGCCTAACGCAGGTCGTGGTGTCCCTCTACGTTTGCAAAACGTAGAAGGAGGTTCACTAGTTTGTTGTTTGATTGTTACAGTTCACCAAGGAAGAAGAACCGTATTGTTTGAAGCCGGTTCTTGAAGGATGTTCTTGGTGAAGCTATGAAACTATTGAAGTAAGAAAGAAATAAGCTAAGAGCATATTTCTTAAGAAGGAAGAGAAGATAAGAGAGAGTGTGATATCTTCCCAGATCTTGTTATGTTCTTGTTTATGGCTAAGTCTCCTTTTTATAGAAGGAGAGATCAAGCCTTTCATCTAGTGTACAAACTAATTGACCTCCAGTCTGCATAGAGAGTTGACCTTTATGGGCGGGAAGCTTTGGACCGCTGGTCCATAGTTAAAATAATAATACTTTTCTGAGCATGTCCTTTGCTCAGAAGGGATAAGGATGTGAACAGTGATTTGACATCGTACTGTAGTACGTGGGTACTTGTTTACATAAGTTTGGGCGGGAAATAAAGCCTTTAACCTTTTAACCCTTTTAGCGTTAATGTGTTTCAGCCATTTTATTATTTCCTTGGGCTACCCCCGTCATCAGAACCTAATTGAGTCCATTATATAGCTATAAAGTCCACAGCGATAAGTTATATACCAAATTCTTTAAATAGACATTTGTGGTATGATCTTCATGGTTTAATTACAAGAATATTGTTGCCTCTATTGACTTATTGGTATGATGTGGGTCGTCCAACTCGTATGCCACTTCATATTGTAACTTGTTTTCAGTTTGTAAGTGTATGTCATTTCTTTTTGGAACCTACTTGTACTGGCCAATTGTTTAATGTTTATTGGATTGTCACATCATGTTGATAGCAAATCCAAGGGGATGCCAAAATTGAGGTTAACAAGGGGTTACAAGGTTGGATGTTTGTTTACATCTTAATGGAATCATTCAGATGTAAACATCTGATTCATTCAGACTATTTGGTTCCAGACAGAATAACATCTGAATGGTTAAATTAGGTCTGAATCATTCAGACTTGTTGTTGCTGCTGAATGGGACAGAGGCTCATTCAGATCTGAATGAACCAAACAGCCCCTAAGTCAGACTGCCAGTTACGCAATGATATGGATACACACACGACACGAGTGTTAGGTGACGTAATAGTTTCGAAGATACTCATAACAGTATGGTGGATGTATAACAAAATAAAGTAGTATAACTAAGAATGTAAGATAGTAATGAAGAAAATTGAACTGTTTCAACTAATAATATTCCTAGATACTGATCACTAATGATATGGTATACAATCCACATATAAATATATAAGCACACATGCTGGTGTGTCACCGTACCTATGAGGTACAATATACACATAATTTTTATGACTTGAACTCTTTTATCCTAAACACTATTCCGTTTAATTTTGTATTGTTTAATTGTGTAAACATGTGTAATATATTGTCGGCTCATGTTACTCCTCCATCGCCTCCTTTTTAATGCAGTAGTATCACTTGTTCCTGAATTATCTTTACTTAATTACCTTATTAAATTTTGTTAAAAAAACTATCTAGCTTAACTAACTTAGTGACTATAACATATCCCATAAAAATGATTCCGTTCCCGACAATCGGATATGAAAACCCACCGAATGTAAAACTATTGGAATGCCAGAATTTGAATATCATCAGCACATTAACATAAGCCAAATCATTCTAAACTGGCATTAGTTACTTCAACGGCGTTTGAATCCTAGCGGTAGCGATGGTGACAGATTTTGACCATAGATGGGGATGACTATAGCGAAAAAGAGAAAAAGGCATGCGTCTGATGTATATGTGAGACAGAGGCGAAGCATAGTAGAGCCAAGGGTGCCCCCCCTTTCGCGCAGTAGTATAATTTAGCCGTATTTTCATCCTAAAAATTTTATACGTTAGGTAAATTAACACGTTTTCGACCAAAAAACTAAGTGCCCCTCCACCCCACTCGTTTATGAATTTTTTCAATACATTTTCAGTCCGTTCTTGACGTTTTTGTCCAAGCTTCGCTACTATGTAGAGATCTATGTTTGGGTTTAAAGGGATAAAGATATGTGGCATAGCCTAGCTTATACAGTTTGTACACAATTGCACACACCTATTAACCATCATACCGCCACGTGTCAACTAGCGTAACTATAACTTTACCGTCACAGGCTGAAGTTTTTTTTTACCAAAATGGGATATGGGGTTTGGGTAAAAAGTGTTTACTAATATGGGGATTTTGAAACTTATTTACCAAAATAGATTTGAACTTAAAATAAAATATATAAAGTCTTATAAACGGCCACACCACCCTCATCAACTCTCCCCATCTTCTTCTTCAATTCACCGGCTACCGAATTCCGGTGACCGGTATTTTATTCGGCGATCCCTTTCTCCTAAACCGATCACCAAAATGTTAAGCTTCTTCGATCGGTTGAGCAGCAATGGGTCTGCAACAGTCGGTTCGTAAATCGCAACAGCGGGTTCATTAGGCGTATGCTGCCGTCCACCATCAACCGAACTACAAGTGACGGAAGCTGCAACGTCATCATCCTCAACAAATACCATCTCACGCGTTGCTGCATATCTTAACATAAAATCGTTGGTTCTTAAGAAGGCAAAAGCGATGGTTGTGCAGTTTCCTTTGGAAATCGATGAGAGGGAGAGCGACTGGACCTGTTAGTTTGTCCGAATATTCATTCCATTTGATTAATAATATGTGAATTCACCTCGGAATCAAGTTTCTTAATATACATTCCCTTTGATTAACGATCTGGGAATGTATATAATTAGGCATTAGTTACTGATGATACTTCATTATTTCATGCTTTTGAATAGTGCATTTGTGCCAACATTTGTAAAGAAGAAAAAGACCTGGAGAGCATGTTGCATTTTTTAGCGAAGAGTTGAATAATAATAATAATAATAATAACAATTACGGTTCGACTAAAAAACCAAAATAATTTGCACAGTTAAAGAATAATCCGTCGATTTGAACAACAATAATAGTCAGAGAGTTTTGCTAATAATTAATTGGCATTTTTGTATGATTTATATATAAAATAATTAGTTGAATTAATTAAATGAGTTATATTAACAAGAAAACAAATAAATAAAGAAAAAACCTATTTTGATAAATAAGTTTCAAAATCCCTATATTAGTAAATACTTTTTATCTAAACCTCATTTTAATGTTTTTGTTCAAGCTTAGCTAACGTGTAAAAATCTATGTTTGGGTTTAAAGGGGTAAAGATATGTGGCATAGCTTAGCTTATACAGTTTGTACACAATTGCACACACCTATTAACCATCATACGGCCACGTGTTAACTATAGCTTTACCGTCACGGACTGACTGTAGACCGACGAACGAAACGGCACATGCTCTCGTTGTCAACGCAAATTTCAAACTCCCGTGAAACTTCGATTTGTTGCAAAATCGTAGACGCGATTCGATCTGTAACGAATTAGACAGTGTAAATTCATAACGAAGGATCTCGAAACCCTAGATTTATGCATCATTAGTGTGAATGAAGGATTCTACGGAATCGTAGAGATGGCGGATCAGACGATCGAGCAATGCGCGTCTGGAATCAATGAAAATCAGAAGAAAAAGGACGTAACCGAAGATCCAGAGACGTTTAGCTGTTTGCTTCAACCGTGTCCTGCTGATTCCGATCCTAATTACATCGGAATTCGCCGTATTCTTCTCTTTCGCAAGGCGAAATCAGGCCTTCTTCGCCGGAAGGTACTCTGATTAATCATTCAATTTAATTTGATGATTAATGAGTATAGCTGTTGATATGTGTTGTTGTTGTTGTTGTTAGGATTGGAGATGTAATGGCAAAGGATATGTGGCGTATCGTAATTTCATCAACAGGCCGGATAATTGGTTGAATTCACAAATGCCTAGTCGCACTAGCACTCCTGGAACCAGGTGGCTGAACTTTTTACTTCCTTCTTTCTGTCTGATTATAACTGCACTTGTTGAATTGAAAATGTTCATCACTAAGCATAATGTGGTTGGATTAGATGCGGTGACGTTGTTACTTGCTAGTTTGTTTACTGGTTAGAATATGGTTGGAGAAATTGCAAATGGATTGTCATGAGTTTGTTTGTCAATGAGGATAATGTGGTTGGATTAAGGTGCAGTGACATTGTTAGTTTGTTCACTGGTTAGAATATGGTTTGAAAAGTTGCAAGTAGATTGTCATGAGTTTGTTTGTCAACGAGGATAATGTGGTTGGATTAGATGCAGTGACAATGCTAGTTTTTTTACTAGTTAGAATAGAATATGATTTGAAAAATTGCAAATGGATTGTCTTGAGTTTGTTTGTCAATGAGGATAATGTGGTTGGATTAGATGCAGTGAAAATGTTAGTTTGTTTACCAGTTAGAATATGGTTTGAAAAATGCAAGTAGTTTATCATGAATTCGTTCATCATGGGTATAACGTGGTCGGATTAAGGTGCAGTGACAGTGTTAGTTTGTTCATTAATTATAATATGGTTTGAAAAGATGCAAGTAGGTTAAAGTGAATTTGTTGTCACTGAGTAAAATGTGGTTTGATTAGATGCATTGACGTTGTTAGTTTGCTCACTAGTTATGATATGGTTTGAAAAGCTGCAAGTAGATTATCATGAATTTGCGATAATTGCTAATCTACTGGTTGGTTTATCAGTGGGCGATGGATATCTTCTCCAAGTCAACTCTCCCTTGCACTTGAGGCGGAAAGCTGGGCTGGTAGCAGGGTATGTTTTACTGCTTCAATCACCCTAAATACATATATATTGGGATAATTAGGGGTTGTTTGGGATTATTTTCTTAAAGCCATTTATTTGATAACTGCTTTTTAATACAACTTATAAGCATTTTGAGGGTACCTGGAACATCTTATCTGATCATTTGTTAAAAAATTTATTTTCAACCTACTTATATTATAGGGTTAATACCATAAAAAAACCAACAAACCTCGCATTTTGCACAAAACATTTCCTCAAAGGAGTTTTGGAGTGTTATCATCCCTGAAGTTATTAAATTTATACAAACCTGTGAAATGGTTCTTGTTACCTGCACACCCAGCACATTTGTGGACACCACGTAGGCACTTTTAGCTGATGTGAATGCCATATAGATTCTTTTTGTGTACTTGAATGGTTTTGTTGTTGGCAGGGTTCTAAGAATTGTTAATTGTTGGTTTGTTAAGGTCAGCAAAAAAGCGCATGCATGGCATACATGTAAAAAAATGCCTAAGTGGCATTCAAATATGTGCTGACTGTACAAGCAGCCAACGTTCCATCCCTTAAAATTATAGATATTTATAAAATTAGCAAACTCAGTGACTTCTAATGTGCCAAACTTTTACGTGCAAAATGAGAAAGTATGTTATTTTGCATTTTCTATGGTACTAACCCTGTCTCAGAAGGCAGTAAGCAGATATTGAGTTTTAATAAGCAATCCAAAGAGTCCAATTGGTGTGTTTTATATAATCCGTTATATTTTCAGGATATACGTGAAAGTCAAACACTAAGCCGTACTGTTAGTTTGGGTGCAAATTCAAGTGATTTTGATAACCCACGTCGAAAGGTTGAACCTGCATATTCTTTTGTGGGAATGCATTGCATATTTGATGAATGCAAATCAATGGGTAACTTTTAGGTTAATTTTTATGGTAATTTAATCTTTAGTTTCTCTTAAATTCATGCAGTGAGTGTTTTAAAATTATTTGCAGTTACTGTTATAAAGTTTGGGCATATGTCTTCTGATATACTTGCCTATGGAGCAACAGAAGGAACAATAACAGTTTGCACTGTTTCTGAACCACCTTCAATCATGAAGAAGTTGACTGGACACTCTAAAGATATCACAGGTTGGATCAACTGGTACTGACCCCTGAGTCTTTGCTTTAATGTCTTTTGATGCATTCTCCATTTTCTAGTTTTTGGTTGCCAAATATTCTTGTTATCTGTTTGTGTTGTTCATGTTTAAAGTTAGTGCAAACAGAACGAAGTTGAAACAAACATCACACTTTTTCTGATTTAGGAACCGCCAATCATATGCACATATCATTGTACAGTTCATTACTAGTTTTAGCAACCCCAACTTCATTTTAACTGATATTTTCTGTAAATTACTGTTGTGACAGTGGTGGTTGTCATGTCAGCTGCCACATGAGATGTCACATATGCAAAATAAAAAGTTCTTATCTGAAAAAAAAAAACTAAAAAAGTTGTTTATACATAGCATATACACATACACTAAAATGCCAAATAAGATTTCACTTAAAGTTTTTGTAAAATAAACAAAAAATGACCTGCTGCAGGTTGAACAAGCCATTCATTGTTACAATTGGTAATAAAATGTAACTTGGTTGATAAAATTGGTTAATATAAGTTGGTTTAAGGCGTTTACCAAAATTGGGAACAAAGTTCGATTCGATTTTAGTCGATTTTCTCTTTAATTTGCCGAATGATGCACATACGCTATAACGCGTTGAAATTTTTTAATATATATATATATATATGTTTGAAATGGTTTTTCTTACAAGTTATACTTTCAAATGGTCATGAAAGATTACATCACATGGTATGTCGCATAAACAAATACTGAAATACACTAACCTGACATGTAAGATGCCGCATCAACAGTTTTCTTTTTAAAGAAATCAGCAAAAGATGGCCTGTTGCTGCTGGTTGAACATGTCCATTGTTGCTACAATCGGCTATAAAGTATAACTTAGTTTCTAAAACTGATCATTAATGAAAATCGGTTTCTTTTTTGCGCCTAATTGTTTCTCCTTCGTGCAGTTTACCCCTTCAGTTATGATTATATATCATTTATTTGGATGTCAGTCTGCAAAAACTTTGTACTGGGACAGACATTTATTAGCTTTATAAATAGTAACAGAAAAACTATATAGTGTCTGTGGTCAATTTCTAGCATATATCTGTATAAAGCTACACTAGTATCTACACATACAGAATCATAAACAACCGGAACGAATTAACAATCTTCATTTTGGGCCGCTAATCGATTTATAAAATGCCTTGCTAGTGTAAACTTTAATATTTTAAATGAATTTTGAAACAAGACAACTTGAAAACAAAATGTTTAGGTGATGATATACGTTTTTCATCGGGTAAGTTGGTAAACTTTAAGATGTGAAAGTACGCATATATTTGGAGCACATTGTTGTATTAAACATTTAATGAAGCTTAAAAGCACAAACAATATTATGTCTCTAGGATGTAATAAGACATTTGTCCTGATGCCTTTATGTCGAAGAAAGGACACTTTAAAGTTTTATGATTTCGTTTATACTTTTAATATATATATATATATATATATATATTTTTATAGATTTTGACTTCTCACTGAACAATCAATACATTGCATCATCTTCACTGGACAAAACTGTGAGGGTATGGGATATTCCAAATGGCCTCTGCCTTCGAGTAATATATGGAGTTGCCTCTCAGCTTTGTATTCGATTTCACCCTGTAAGTGCAAATCAACATTTTATAGTTATATTGTAGGGAAAATTACATAAATCCCACCCTACTTTGTCATCTTACTCAGAAAAATCCCACTTGTGTCAGTAAAGGGTAAACATTTTGTTCCACATCAAGCCATTTGGTAACCTGATGACACAGCATTTACTTTCGTTTACTTTTTGTTCCACTTTGGTCATTCAATGACCAACACATCAGTGTATTTAGTGGAATATAAAGGCGTTTTTTAATGAGCGAAGCGGTATTATAGACCTTTTAAGAAACAAGAAAAAGGCAAATTTGCAAAATTTAGATTGCATAAATGCATCAGTGTATGTACTGTTTGTCTTTAATACAAAATATACTTCAAAGTTCAAATATTCATTTAAGAAAAAAAAAGGTTCTTAAATTTGCAAAATTTAAACTGCATAAGTGTATGTAAGGTTTTTTTTTTGTACAAACTACACTTCAAAGTTCAAATATTCGTTTAAAGAGTGTTAATTTGATATAATCTTAGGATTATGGATCGTTGATACAATTAGTTCCACACATTTAAAGACAAATATAATTGGGTTATGGGTATACACTAATTTAATTTGTGTAATTAATTGCAGGTGAATAATAATTTTCTTACAGTTGGAAATGCGAACAGAGAAGTCTCGGTAACAATGCAAATCTTTTGCTTCCTTTATTTATATGAGGTGGTTTCTAATTAACTAATCAAGTAGACAGTCTGATAATGTATTTTCTTTCTCAGGTATTCAATTTTAGTACAGGAAGATTAGTAAGTAAGATCGTTGTTGACGGCGAGGTTCCTGCCCTTGATTATGACCATACAGGTCAATTAATTTTCTGTGGAGATTCACAGGTCAGCCTTTTTCAAACAAAGTCAACTTTATCCTGATATCTAATCGTGTTTTATACGAAACGGGTCAAAATTTTTTACTAAAAAAGGAACAGGTCAAAAGTTGCCCAAAGTCTATCTTTGATGCTTACAACCTCCTAAATTGTTTTTATTCAAAGATTTAGATTGTTATTTCAATAATATTGTCTTTTGTTTTTTTTTCTAATTATTATCAACACATTGATTATTTATAAAAAGCGGATAATATGTGCGAATCGTTTTGACCCGTACCAATGTCAGTGTGTCCTCTCCCCCACCCCGCCCTCTCTCCACGCACACAGACATAGACTAAACTGTAAGTTTTGATTTGTTAGGGATCTATGTACACACTTAAAGTGAATTCTCATCAAGGTACCTTATCACGGACCCACCGCAGACGAAGTATAAGCAAACATAAAACTGAATTTACAACAATACAGTATAGAACATTTTCTCTTATGACACAAGGTCCTGTCTTGCTTTCTCTTACTCGGGACGGATGCTTGTCTTTCTTCAGGTATTTGTTTTAATAAAATTGCTTATATTTCTGGGATTAAAACAGTGTCTTACTTATCAGTGGTGATCAAATAGTTTAAAGTTTAAAATGCTGATCAGTTTTTCGTTTCATTTTGATAGTGTTTCTTTGGAGTTACAAGGTTATTTGACTCTTCGGTGCTCTTTAAAGTTGGACTCACGGGTTCACAGTATTCGGGCTTCTTTTTGTCCTTTGCTTTCCCTTGATAAAGGAGAATACATAGGTATCTTATCTCTCTCTTCGGTTCCCACTATTTAAGGTATTTCCATAATATGTTGATTTTGGTATTTCCATAATATGTTGATTTTGAAGTTATTGGAAGTGAAGATGCGGCTGTGTATTTCTATGACTTAACTCGGCCCAAGCATACATGTGTCAACAAGCTACAGGTTTCTTCCTCTTATATATGCGTGTGCGTGTGTGTGTGTGTGTTTTATACCGCTGACCTAGTGGTATGGTGTTTGCCCCTCCGAAAGTGAGGTGGTGGCTTCAAATTTTTGGGGGAATTTTTGGTGGAAAACTTTGCTGTTCAAATATATATATATATATATATATATATATAGGGAATGGATCTTGCGAGAAGTGATATTACAGCGAGAAGTGCGAGAAATGAATGTGTAACTCCATTAATCCCTAATTTTTCACTCACTTGCTTATGATGTTACCTACATGTATGTAGGTTGGTTGTCTTTATGTCTTAATACACATTCAAACCTATCTATACACATACAAATGTACTGAGCCACATTGAAACCTACGTACCTACACACATACAAACATACATACACATATACAAGCATACGTATCTACACACGTACATACGCACCTACAAAACTCACCTACACATAAGAAATGGAGTGAAATTAGGGATTAATGGAGTTACACCTTCACTTCTCGCACTTCTCGTAAAAAAACTTCTGAAATGATCCAATACCTATATATATATATATATATATATATATATATGTTATACAAATGGTTAAACATGGTTTTGCCAAAAATAACAAGTTTGGGCCTAACTTTGTATGCACAGGGGCATGGATACCCAGTGATTGCGGTTGCATGGAATCATGGTGAGACCCTACTAGCATCCTCTGATTTTGGTGGTACTGTAATTGTGTGGAAAAGAGAAAAAACAAAGCAAAAAAGGTAAATTTAGTTACTTTTAATGAACTTTATATGTATATTGAACATTGTATATTACCGATCATTGAGAAATTTAGTGTAACCAACATTCATATATACTTTTATGAAAGCGCGACGCTATAATTTTTTCTTAACATGTGAAAATGAGAAGTGTATTTTCTTTTCATTTCCTTTTAATAAAAGTTATAAATGAATTAAAGGTAATAAGACACAACATAGCCTTAACAAATAGGGAGCATAGTTATGTTGTTATACGGTATGACTTGTTTAGGGAGCATTGACATTGGAGCTTCTATATCTTAATAATTCTTGGATAATATATAGGAAAAATAGAGAAAACAAATAGAACACTACTACATTAAAATCTCTATAATAGATAAAAGTTTATTAAAAACTAAAGCACACTCTATATTCTATTGTGAGGGTATGAAATAATAAAAATTAATAAAGAGAAGGATTGAATGAGGGAGGTTTTTAATAAGTAACTAAAATTTAAAGAAGAATTAATAAAACAATTGTTTGTAACTAAGATAGACATATCTCAACTAGTAAGCAGTTGAAACTTGAAAAGTTATAACAAGGCAACAACTACAACCAAGTATAGGCACAAAATTTGACATGTATAAACCATAGTTCCATGTTAACACCCCATTCTTTCTTTGTTAAAACTTCTGCATCACCTTCGACCACGCTTTGACGCCACCTATAAATAACACGATCATAGACATCAGTTTTATAACACGTAATAATAAAAGAGTGAATATTAATAGTATCAATATACTCTCGACGGCAGTATATCATTATGTTTAACTCACAACTTTTTTCAATCCATTTTGGTAAGTAATTATGGGTTTTAGAATAGTAGGTATACAACACTAGTATTTTATATTTGATTATTGTCTCCTTGGGTTCTTATATTTTATAATGTTTATGACTTTATATGGTTCATAAATCTGGTTCAAACAGTTAAGTCTGGCTGGTTCTGAAATATCGGATGATTAACTTTTATGATTTTACCTATGATTAAAAGAGTGAGCCATTAAGAAACATGTAATTACCAAAATGGACCACTTAAAAGTATATTCGCTATTTTATGACATTTTTTTGTTTATTAAAACAGCTAACAAAAAAACAGGTTTTGGCAGGTCTTGTTTCTTAAAAACAATAAAATTTTGATTGGTGTTTGGCATTGTGTTCCAAAAGTAATTGTGCAATAATATGAAATATAGAATAAGATAATCCACAATCTGAGTGTTTGAAAATTTCTGATTATAAGGATTTGCATGTAAAATGAACCCCTAAAAAACCAATAAAATAGATTATCCAAATTTGAGATTATTTGGCCCCTAAGTTATCAAATTAATTACAATCAGTTTCTCTTATACAAAAACAAAAGGGGGTCATGTGTGACTTGAAAAATGAAAACGTTATAATCAGATATCTTTTTCAGAACACACAATCCCAAACGCCCCCCCTATACAAATCTTCCCGTGAAGATTCATAATAAACCAATGGATCTGATTTTGTCCAGTATTACCAGCAATGTTAAGAGTTATTGTAATATATATTGTTTATATAATCATGATTAATGCACTAATTATTTATACAAAACCATTAAATGGCACAATATTTAGGTACCAAATCTCAATCTTCATAATTGTCATAAATATAAGTAATGTGGCCTTGACTATTTACCATTTTAAATTTTCATATGTATTAGTCCAAAGGCGTGTAAGGTAATATAACATCTATGACTCGCTATATATAGCTAATTACCAAATGGCCCTTTTATGTCATTAAGATTTTCACCAGCTTTTCTTTATAAGAACACATAGTCATGTTCAATGAAATCAGATTAAGTTTATGTATCCTGGTGAAAAGGAAACAAGATACATACTTGGGTGGCCTATAACTAGTTTTAATGTTTGGGTGGAATGTAAAAAAGTCAACTACTCAGTGACTTTCACATACATTATACCACTAATTTTAATGAACAGACTTGCAAGATTATAGTCATTTTTCCTATGTTTATGTTCATGTATTAATCACTAAAGCCTAATGTTGTTGAATATACTAGTGCCATACTGCCATGAGATATTATTATTCAAGGCACAATAAGCAACTCCCATATAAGTGAAAGTATAATAAGTTTAAATAGCGTGAGAATGAATTAATCACCTTCATGGATGAATGCGTGGGAATAGCATGAGAATTTTGTAGACAGTTTTGACAGAAAAAGTGTTCCATTCCATTAGCCTCTTCTGCGGTCATACCTATACAAGCAGGATGAAACCTGAACCAAAAAAGCTGTTATTATCATTATACTTCAAAAAATGTTATATCAACAAAGTTAACTCAAAATAATATCTGAACTATGATTCTTGTTCTTAACCTAAAATCATGCCAATCTTATGAATAAAGCAACACTAGGACCAATCTAACCATTAAAATAATAATAGCCATAGTTATAATACTAATAACAACTAAAGCAGAGTCTTAGAAGAGCATATCAGGATTCCAGATATACACAAGGAAGCAAATATTATTATGTTTGACAAAATGGATATAACTATGTGCCTTGAACGCCTTCGAGTTTCTAACCAACCTAATGTTTTATGAAATATTTGTTCACTAACATCAAACATTTCACATTTTAGTTTTCAACAAATAACATCAAATCAGCACGGTTACAAAAAACGTTGTTTATCAAACACAATAAAAGCAACCAAAAAAAGCAAAAAAAATAGGTCAAATTCAACTTAATACACATTCAACATTAGCATAAAAAAACAAAAGATATGAAATTAACAGTAATAAAATAATGAAAATTACCAATCTTTGCAGCTCTCACATTGAATCATCAAATCATCAGGATTATACGGCATCTCACACTTGCAATACCTAAATCAAAAAATATATTAATAAATAAATAAATCACCAATTTAATCCTTTAGCAACTAATTAACAGCATAAAAGTAATTAGTTACATACACAACTGCTCTATTGGGATAAAACTCTCCGGTAGCCGAAGCATACTCAAAACGACAATAAAAATCGTCGTTTTCAACCGCCTCAAGCTTCGTATAACTCTTAATCGAGTGAACCGTACACTTTCCTTCAATCGTATCAGCACTCTGGACATCATGATGATCGGAAATAAACAACTCTTTACTTCCATGATACCGTTTCCGGCCACCGGTTGTTTCCTCCGGCCAGTAATACCACTGCACGTGGACATTCACATCACTTCCTTTGTCGTCCGGTTCGATCCTCTTCACCTTCGCTATGTACGGCCGGTTCGACGACTCAGGCGATCGCATGTACACGCAATCGCCGGCTGAAAACAGAAATTGATTAGAATATGAATAACAATAATAATAATAATTTGGGGAAAATATAAAGGAGTTGAAATTGATAAGAGTTTAGTGGGAATTGAACGAACGTTGAATGGATTTACGAATGCATTTGATGAAATAAGAGTCTAGGGTTTGTCGTTTTCCGGTGGACATGGACTGAGAATGACTTCCGGCTGACATGCAGACGATCAAAGAGGTTTATGTTCTTCGGTTACTATTATTATATTATATTGTCAGTTTAAATATTTATGGGATTTTGATTTTTTCAATAATATTCTTATATCATAAATGTAGGTTTTAACTTTTAATCAGTTGGTTAGTAATTAATTAATTATAATCTATACAAGTTATTAATTCAATTTAATTAGTTTAACTTAAATGGTTAGATATTAGTTAATTATAAGTAATATTTATAATCTATAAAATTTATTAATTCAATTTATTAGTTTAACTTAAATGGTTAGATATATTTTAATTATGTGTGTATAATAAATTAAATTTATACAAACCACATATAGTAGAAGTCTAATAGAGTAAAATACAAAGTGAGAAAAAAACAGGAAGTGTGAAAACGATTTGTGGTCATAACAAAAATTTCTCAAAACAAAAGTTGAAAAAAATAATAAAAAAATCATAACTGAAAATGTAAATATAAAAAAAAGAACAAAAATGTTTTTCACGTCATTCCCGTTAAAAACGACGAAAATACAAAATGACGAGAAAGAGACACAATGACGCAAATAAATAAATAAAACACAGTGATAAATAAAAAAAAATCAATAGATCACAAAATATAACATGATGCCGAGCAAAATATAATACAATGTTAAGTAATACAACACAATATTAAGTAAAAGGACAAAATAAATGACGTAAATAAACAAAAAAACACAATGATAAATAAAAAGACGCAATGGTCTTTTTTCCTCAACATTTTTTTAGAACGAGGAAGACGGTAAAAACATTTTTATGCTTTTACTTTTTCGTTTTTTTATTCATTTTTTTTAGTTATGATTTTTATTTTTATTTATTAGGGGTTTTTTATTAAAAAAATTTCTTATCTTTCTTATTTTTGTCTCTATCTACAGAATAATCGGACTGCATTTATTTGTGCAAATTGTACATGTTCATGTTTTATTGTATTATATTATGACAATTAGTATAATATTGTGAATTTTGAACCATTTTTAGTTTGATTTGTATTTGTGTAGTTGGGAATCTTAAATAATTTTACATAAGAGATGACAGGGATTTTTAAAAAGGATAATGTTTGTTAACTTCTTTTGAAGCAATAGTAAATTGGTCATTAGTGGTGCAAAGTATGTGTTCGCAAAACGCTCATTAAACATGTTCGCAAGATACCATACCTTTGTTGCAAAGCAGTCGCAAATTAAAATTTGTCAGTATTTTTGTGTAATTCAATTGCAAAAAGTCATTTCCAACCACCAGCAAATAATCAGTTTTCTAGTGGTTTACTAATAGTAAGAAACCAAGCGTATTAAAATTTGAATTTATAATTTAATCTTTCATTGTTAGTTGAATATATTGTTAAGTGTCAAGATATTGAATGTAAAATACAACATTATAGAATGTAGACTTCACAAAACTTGAGATCTTTTAAGCATTTGTATAAGAGTCTCACGCTTTCATTGTGTGGTCCACGTTCCTCTTTTGGTCGCAATAATTTAAATCAAACGATGAAGGTGGGCATGATTGTTAAATAATGACATCCATAACACATTAGTTGTACATTTCTAAAAAAACTCATATGCTATTCGACTTCTTATGCTAGTTAAGAGTTCTTGATCAACCCGGCATCAAGTAACATCCTTCTATATGCACTTCTCACCTTAATGATCTTCTCATTATAGAAATGGCTGATGCATCACCACCTATTTCCTCAAAAACAACCATCAAGTTTTGGGTCGGTTTTAACCATGATCGAGGAATGTGGTACCTATATAAAAAAATTAAAATAATATAACTTCTATAATCATATATGATATTTGTAAAACAAAATAAAAGTTTTGGAAGATAAGTGTTTTTTTGTTAAAACCCGTTCCACCAAGCCGTTTTTACCCGTTCCAAAAACAATCCATTTTGGCATGTTACCCAACTCATCCGACCTCCCATTTTGGCACATCTATGGTTTATTATCTAGACTGTAAAGTATACCATCGTTGAGTCGGTTCTCCACATTGAGTTTGACACTTGACGGGTCGAAAAGTTCCAGCATAGTTGCAATCAGAACAACTACCCTTTGCATTAATGGTCCAATATCTTCCTATGCTCTCACCATTGATCCATACTTGACCCTTTCCCATACTATTCATATCAATAGCCAAAGGCTCCTCACCTTCTGGTGCATTGAAATAAGCCTAAAATGTTCACAAAATTTCATGTGATTAATACATCTTTCATATAGAAATGCAAAACAAAACGCTACAATTTGTGAGTGAATAATGAGAAAATTTTCTTGTGAACGGGTCGATTTGGATCATATTTATATCCATTATGTCAAGTGGGTTAAACCCGCTAAGCATGATGAATCATCTAAAAAATGTGAAAAGTTGATAATACTTCAACATGCGTACTCATGGTAAGTACCGTAAGTTATGGCGTTATGGCTGAACCCCCCCCCCCCCCCCGAGACATTGTTGGCCGCCATTTTCTTAAAGTGTTTTCTACTCTTAAATGACACGCATTTTGATGAATTTTGATAAAATTGTGTGTGGGGAGGGGAGAGAGAAGGAAATACATGTAAGTAATGTATGAGAGGTGTGACGTTTTGCCCACTACGCCACTTTTTGCAAAACTCTCCGTTGATGACGTGGATGCCACATGGCGCAAAATGTCCAAGGATGTGACGTTTTTACTACACATTGTCTAAGCTCCTAAATTCCTTAATTAAAGTGGGTTAGATTTTTTTTTTAATAATGTCAATTAAAAGTTTAAAATTAAAATCTTATCGGTTCTTATGGTCAACTGTAATAAATATTAGTAGATTTAGGTGTAAAAGAAAATAGACTAGCGTTTGGTTAGAAAAAACCCTTCTTAAAATCATAAAAATTTGTTTGCAAATCCAACCAGCTCGTTTTAATCTCCAAAAAGGATAATCCCTTTGACCAGTCAAAGCACGTCCAACAGGCCCAATCATTCTTTTGCCAAACTGTATAACAACCGTACCTTGTACCATGTAAGTGGCCTATGTATTTGTCCTGATAACGACAATTCTGTCCACTCTACTGATGACATTCCTGTTGGTGATGCTAAGTTTTTGGATTCACCTTTCAAGCCAATCTGTAGAAAGGTATCGAAAGCTCAAAAAGACGAAAATGACTCTCGCTTTGATATAGAGATATAGTTAGAATTTAAGGTCGAACCGGCTAATTTTGAAATGAAACACACCTGGTATGACCACTTCTGATGGGTTATATCCCTCGAATCGTCACCTACGCCATGCAACACAACGGGTCCCAAAACTCCTGTTTTTGATAGCTCAAAACGTGGCCCGTTGTTCTTGAACATAAAGATATAGAATTTAGACACGTTTAAATATTTAAATAACGAAGTTCTATATATGAAGCTCATGCTCGAGCTCGTTTATTAAATTAGCAACATCTTAGGCTCGAGCTTTTAGGGAGCCAATCTGGGTTGCTTGACTCATTTACACCACTTATATATTTGCTCCTAAATAGGCATAACTTAAATGACTCACTTGTAACCCGACAGCAACACTAAGGAGTTGAATCTTATTCATTCCGGCCCGTAAATTGGCTTTTCCTGTGAATCTTATTTTCCTACTTTCTTGATTCCCAAATGCTGAACCTGTTGATTTCGTGACAAATAACAATAATAATAAGTTAATAATAAGTCAACAACATTAATACATGTGAGCATGGGCTTAGCTCATTGTGGTGTGCCAGATTGGCAGATTGAATTGTTCAACCTAGAACAACCCAATGTCAAAAACATTGACTCTAACCCGCAAAATTAAAACCACGTAATATGAACACAACACATTTACCCATTTACTTAAAAGTGTCAAGTGAGTTGACGGGTACAGCAATCAAGTTGTAAACGTGTAAATCAAGTTGAGGAGTTGTAAAAAATAGGCTAAGCGGGTCATTAATGGTAAGTAGGTCAACTTGTTTAACTAAACAAGTAGACAGTTAAACAAGTCGACCTGAACCATTAACAGATTAAAAAACTTTAACGCAGGAGACAAAAGTTGGTTAGGTTAAAAAGGGCCAGTTAAAACAGCAAATAGCCCACCAAAAATATATTATTGGTTGCAGACTAAAAGGTTATCTCTTATGGGCTTATGGGGGTCCGCCTTTGGCCCGATCACCGCTCATTCGATTAAATAGGTTTACTTAAACACGATCCTTTTATTAAACAGTGTAAATATAACAACTCAAAACCCAATATTTTTTGTGTCAGTGTTTCGGGTCGTGTCATAAATTGCCACCTAAGGTGCTTCTTAGAGTTGTACCTACAAGCTCGTTGTTCATGAAAACATGTAACGCATGGCCTTCGGATTGGACGGTTATGGTCGGAACACTATCCGCGTGTAATTCTGATGGATCTATCACAAGACTACAAACCAAGTGCAAGTAAATAAGTTACAAGCTCTACCGAACAACGTACAACCTCTAAAGCATAACGTACAACTTTCCTCACCTGGTTGAATACCAAAGGTAATCACTTGCATCCCTAGTCACACTCAACTGATCCAAAAGCCCAAAAACCGTCATCTTTGAATCAGAATCCACCGATGAAACATCTTCACTAAACGTTTGCCAATCAAGTTTGTTAACATTTGTTGGCAACCAACTAACAACTGATGTTTTGGACCCAACCTTAAAACAGCCAAAAAAAATTATAAGAAATGTGGTTTACATGCCTGCACCTTATGCAATATTATACTAACTACCTGGGCTGTGTTGAAGGCCACATTTTTGCAATCAGGAAGAATGCTGATGGACCATGGTGGTAGATCGTAGTGGTTGTTTCTGAATCTAACGGTTGCGGATGAATTGATATGATAGTTGGCTAGAAAAGCAGCACAACCACCTGTTGTTGAAGAAAATACATGGGCCTGTAAGATTTGAACATTGGGATATGATTTAGTGTGGATGAGTTAGCGAAACACATCACTATAATATGAATGTAGTCGTATGGAGTTGAATCGAGCCAAGCTGCGCTGAACTCATCTAAGCTTTAACTAGGAGTATATAAGTACATGACACAATACATGTTATTTAGTTATTCTTATCATAACTTTGTATTTTATTCAATATATTAAATATAGTTACAGTTATTTAATAAGCAAGCTTAGGCTAGCGAGCCTAGTCTAGCTCGATAAATGAAGTTTTGGCTCAAATTAGTTTATTAAACGAGCCGGGCTTTAGGTCGTTCAAGTTCAGATGATATGATCTTTTCACAAGCTTATCACGAGTAGCTCAAGATCAGCTCTATTACACCCATAGTTTGCAGGTATGTACGCGTTGTTGCTAAAAATGTTTTTATTTGTAGATATTTGATATTTCAAATAACGTGGAGCAGACATAAATTCTTCAAAACAAATATAAGTTTAAATTTAGTTTTTTTCTTCACTACACAATATAGCAATTATGTTCAAGTGAATGGAAGACATGTGAACTAGTGGTCACTTTATCATATACCTTGCTTTAAAGTACAAAACTCTAATTCTATACTCAATTTTATACTATGTATACTTTTTGTGTTAATCTATTTCCTAATAAATAATTTTATTTAACAAAACCTGTTCATAGGATCCTAAAGAAAAGAAAGCGGGATCGGCTGAAACGATAGCTCCCTCGCATAATTTAATGGCTTTATGAAGCTCCTTTAGGTGATCATATTTCGGTTGCCTAACCAAACCTGCGCATATAAATATAAGAACTTTAGAGCGGGATCACATACATGGCAAAACTAACGAGTCAGATGGGTTAGTTAACGATAAAATTGGCTAGCAAAAAGATATATTAGTTACTTATAATAGTATGTTTAATCAAATAAACGAACTTCAAAAGTATGTTTCTCTCAATAAAGTTCTACGCTTCTAATTGTTTACTCAATTAAATGTTTTTATGTAACGTTTGATTTTATATAAGTGTAAGTCATTTTAGTACCGTATTCATCTATAGGAGCGTCATAGTCGTAGCTAGTAGTAATGAAAGGGCCTCCGGCTGTCCTTCCAAAGTTCGTTCCTCCATGATACTATTTTTACAATAAAACAATATTAACTTTTCAAGGAACTTTAATCCAGTTTCTATTTTAATTTTTAAATAAAATGCTAACCATGTAATAATTCGTGAATGAGCCCCCCTTTTGAATGAACCGGGCCACCGCAAAGGCCAAATCTTGAACTGGCCGATGAGGTAAAGGTCCACCAAAGTCCGAGAACCTTAAATGATAAAGTTCAAATTAGTAACATGTTTCCATAAACATGGTTTTGACTTTGAAAGTCAAAATTGTTGTTTGTAGTTTGACTTACCAACCAGTCCAAGCCTCGGTCCACATTGTGGGTTTGGTTTCTTTGTTATTTGGTGAGAAATAGTCGCAATAGAACCCGTTGCAAGTATTTAGCTAAAACAAAATCCAACAAATCAGAAATATTTAACATTAGTTATATTGTTATTGACACTCAAACTAGTTTACCAAATGTGGTAATTTTGGTCTCGTTTTACATACGAATACATCGTGGAAATAAGCACAAAACAACCCGTGACAAATTGGTTTAAAGTTGCCCAAAGTGATAAAATTGTGAATGTCAAGATAGTTATTTCATAAACTAAGATTATCATTAAAGTAACATTTATTATGCAATTAAATTTGGCATTCTAGTTATTTAAAATACATAATTTAGTTTAAACAAAAAGTGTTTCTGATCAACCCAAACCGAACTTTTCGATCTTATATAAAAATGACCCTTTTGACCCTGTCTAGTGTCTCCTAAGTCCTAACCCACCAAGCACTCACATTTTGTAAGTGGTAGGTCAGAATCATGGGCAATAAATAAGAAAAGTACATACAATAGGATCAGGAGCATCATCTTGTTTGCACATAACCCAAGGGACACCTGTGTCTAAACCAACAGCCATTTTAGCTGCCCATGTCATGTAAGCATGACCAGCTGCCCCATATGCTTTAGTGTCTGCCCCATATTCATTCTCTATCTGTCCCATTTAGCAGAAAAATATGTTAAAAAGCCATATACATTTGTTGTAAAACTGGTAAATTATTTAAAAAGAAATGAAATGTTGATAATAAAAAGAAAGCATAAGAAACCTGAGAGAGGATGATAGGGCCCCCTTGAGATTCAAACAACATTTCATCCTTAATCATTTCCACTATTTTTGTGGTGAACTTTTGCATTGCCATCTGAATCCATAAAACATATGCATTTTAAGATGGTAATCTTTATGCGTTTATCCAAGAGTGCGGAACTCTTAGCCGAACACACTTAATAGAGTAACTGGGATGTAAATGTAATTAACTTGTAAATGCGTTAAACGGGTTAACCTTAAAAATTGTATATTTTATTTTAATTTTCAAAGGATTGACCGGTCAACCTGTTTAATTGAATATGTTAACCCTATAAATATATATCTTTTATTTAAATTTTAATTTGGATGACTGTCAACCAGTTTATTTGATCACGTTATATAGGTCAACCTGAACTCGAATTGCTAACTAAACGGATTAAAACTGACAACCGAAAATCTGACTATATTTTAACTGACCAAGACTCAATACTCATTAAAGATGATGATTTGAGTGCATAAAATTGAAGAAAACAGAGGATTTGAGGTAAAAGATATACCTTGAAAGGTTCATTATCAGTTCTGAAGCTAATTCCAGGAACATACTTCAACCAAACAGGAAAACCCCTTTACAAAAATAAGAATCACTATTAAAAATCACAAACAAACAAAAAAATACAAAAAATGCATAAATCAAAGTGTTTCTAAATCAAATTACCCAAAATTCCACTCTGCACAAACAAATGGTCCAATTCTTAGATGCATATACATCCCAGCTTTGTGAACCAGCTTTACAAAATGTACCAAATCATATCTTCCTTCAAAGTTATACTACAAAAACATAAAATCAACCCAAAAGTTAACCAAAATAACATCATTATACCACATTTAAAAAGAAAATCATATAAAAAAATATATATGAAAAGAAGAACAGTGTACAATGCCAGGTGAAGGTTCATGGACATTCCAAAAAACATAAGTGTCAATAACATCCAACCCTCCATCTTTAGCTTTTTGAATAAGATCTTCCCACATCTGCATTCAGTTATTATTATTATTATTATTATTATTATTAATTTTTTTTTTGTAAAAAATGGATTAAATTTGAGGGACATGTGAAGAACACAGAGAGAGGTTACTTGAGGAGTGCTTCTTGGATAATGTATAGAACCAGAGAAGAGGATTCTCCTTTGGCCATTGAATATGAGAGATTTCTTGTCATAAGTCACAATGCATTGAGTAAGTTCAATGCATAATACCAATGAAATGCAAACTAGATAAACCCATTTGGAAGCTGAGCTAGCTGCCATTTTCTTTTCTGTAGATTTCACTAGAAAAAAGTGTGTGTGTGTGTGTATACATACATTCATGTATGTGTGTCAGCGTGTGTGTTTGTATGTATATATGTATAGAGAGAGAGATAGTTTATGTCACTTATTCTGTTTTTATTGGCGAGTCATTTTGAGATCTAGTGCTAGATTGGTTTCTTTTATTCATAGAAAATGACAAGTTTTTTGGGTAGTTTTTTAGTATTTGATACTTAGCTTAAACCAATGGAAGTGCTCAAAACAGGGGAAGAAAAAGTATTTAACTAATGAGGTCTTGGTTGAAGTTATATTGAGAAGAGACTCATTATAGGAAATTGAATAGTATAGAATGGATTTACATGTTCTTCCTTTTTTTATTTTTTACTTTTTTTTTTGTCATGTTTGTTTAGAGTTGTACTAGTAATTTAGTATAGATTCTTTTTTTTTAAGTTCAGTTGAACATGTCTAAAGATCAAATTAATTTGAACTTTCTGCTAAACTAATCTCGAGTAATTCACAAACACATCTAATTTATATAAAAATGAAATATCAATCATTAAAATGCATGAAAGATGAATTTTATTTCTTGTTTATGAAATTTTATTTAAAATTAAGATTATGACCGTGTATGAAATCTAAAACCAAATGTCATCAAAGCGAAAAAGTATCATGTATCAACATAAGATCTACTACATTTATTTTTATAAAACCTAAATGACCGGACCATAAGACAAAAACTTTAATTAAGCACATGGCTTCAAACTTCTAGTGTAGATAACCCAAATCAATACTCCAATAGGTCAAAAGAAAACATTAATGTATGTTATAATATTTCTCAACTAAGTCAACTCTTGTTCTTGATAAAAAAAAACACCATCTAGATCACTTAGACCCCTCGCTATGGGGCGCTAAGGAGGAAGAAGGAGGGTGCCGATGCTGCTGGTAATTGGGACGCCGGGCGTGGAAGAGAGGAAAAAGGTGGGTCCTCTCTCTCTATATAGGATGGATCATGCAAGAAATGATTTTAGAGTGAAAAGTACGAGAAGTAGATCTGGATCATTGATTGTGTTTAATCAATGGTGTACAATCCAAATGACATATTTGTAATTAATTACACATTATTACAACATATATTTAATTCAAAAGGGTATAAATGTATTTGGTGTTTTGGAATCATTAAATTAGACTTCAATGTCTCCATCCGTTACCACCATTTACGCCTTAATTAATTAAATCGTAACAACAATTATCTTGTAATCAGGAGCTCTTATTCAAGAAATTTTAAATCTTTAAGACATTCAACCATTCACTACATTATAAGTAATAGTTTTGGTGGTGGACTTTTAATCAATTTTTAACCTCATCTCGATTATTATACCTACACACATACACACGTATATACCAACGTACATACATACATATATACTTACGTACGTACATACACATACCACATACATACCTACATACGTACATACCAACGTACATACATACATATATACTTACGTATGTACCTACACATACCACATACATACAAATGTACATACGTACATACATACATACATACGTTCGTACATACTAACCTAAATACATTCCTACACATATCTGCATACCTACATACTTACGTACTTACCTACACACCTACACATACTTGCGTACCTACATACGTACATACATTCATGCGTACATACCTACACATTAATACAAACAGTTGGCGAAACTAAGTAATTAGGGTGATGTAAAATTTTGTTTTATAAAAATATATGTGAAGTATTATGGTGAACACATGTGAAAAAAATATGCAAACTCATGTCTATGGGATGTGTAAGTAAAACATAGTATGTTGTCATGTATGGTATTTAGTGCTTTTTTCGTAATATAAAAAATAGTTTATCATTTACAACGGTTTGTACAAAAATTAATAGTTACCATATTCTCACATTTATGGATATTACAATTATACCCTTCAACATAAATTAAAGATAAAATTAAAAGAAAAATTATGATTGGTTATAATGATTTCTCGCACTTCTCGCACTAAAAACACTTCTGAAATGAACATAATCCTATATTTATATATAGGGTTAGTATCATGTGAGAACTTCAAAAAAGTTAAGAACTTCTAGAAACTCATAAGAAACAAACATTTTTTTATTTTTTTTCATATATTAACATTGTTTAAGACTAGCTTTACCATATTTTATATATAAATTTGTTATTACATATATAAATCACAAGTTTACATATGTGTAAAATTTATGTAATAACAAATTTACATATATGCAGAAAAAATTTAGATATGTGTAAAAATTAATTTTCATAATTGTAATCGTAATTATAGATATAAAAAATGATAAAACTACACTCAAATAAAACTAACATACAAAAAAAAATTGTAAAAAACGTTAAATTTCAAAGGTTCCTTCAAGTTCTTAAATAATTTAAGAGTTCTGTAATGATACTAATCATATATATATATATAATGGGCGCCCTTGGAGCATTAAATCATAGCGGGACATCTTTGAGGTGGAGTTTCGATACCCTCGGTGCTTACGTGGCACGATGGAGGGGCTTCGAAGCCCCCCACCATAGAGTATAGCCTTAAAAGTTCACCAAGATTTTCTTGGTGACATAAATTATTAATTGTTTAGGGTAGCGAGGGTGCATCGAGCACTACCCGTAGGCCCACAGTCATTGGCCACCACCGAAACCCGAACCCAACAACGCCACATTATCCACCCAAACCTCTGCTCCCGCTCTCTCCTACATGCACATACATTCTTCTCTCTCATCTCCTTTCTCTGGGTTGTATCACTCACACAAGCTATCCGGAAAAGAGAATGAAGGGAGTGGTGGTGGTGTTGCTGGACCACTGGCACCACCCGCAAGCCACTACCCGCTCCCACCCTCTTCATCCTTAACACGTCAAATTATCAACATTCATAACAAAAAAATAATAGAAATATATCAGTTTATCTAGTATACTTATACGTCATTATTTTATATCAAATATTTTCTTACCTCAAAAGCTATACAAGACAGTGAAAAACGTTTCAAATACTTTATTTTCACGATTTGTGGTATCCTTCTCGAAATTAAAACTATGAAAAGGTCTATTTTTTCATATCTATCTATATAAATGTCTACCCAATAAATCTTATGTGTTGCTCTCTGGTTCCCCCCTCCCCTGAATTTGCAGGTATGGGTCTCACCAAACCGAGATAGTTTTTAAATGGGTTATAACGTCTCATTTACTTGTAAAACCCTTTCATCATAAACCCATGAAAGCAAACATTGACAGTGATCGGGCAGGTCAAATTTGTTGGGTAACGGTTTGGTAAACTTTTGGGTTAAAAAGTGTTTGGTTAGAATGATCCACAAACATGCTTTTTAACTTATAAATAACTTGGCTAGTTTTGATACAAAAGTTGGTTCAAAAGTTGTCGGAGCCGACGGATTTGGATCAAAAGTTGTCTGAGCTGATGGATTTGGAGTTTTAATTGGCTCTAACAAAACTCGTCGGCTAAGATGGATTTGGCTCATAAAAGTATCTTTGTCGATGGTTTTTGGATGAACATATATGAAATATTCAAATTAGGCCATTTGAAGTTTCTTCTCCTATATTGGAATATTTCACTCTTTTGTCTATAGTATATTAGCATATATATAATCCAAATTAACCCGTTTATATAAAATTTTAAATCACTCATTCTACAAGCAAGTAGAATTATGAGGGTTTGACTTTAACTATCAACCAATCAGATTTTGACTTCTTTTGGACCCATGCAGTCAACTTTTGTAAAATTATACTGTAGAAGCAATGGCAAGATCTTGGGAACATGAAATTGATTAGTTTAATGGTTTGACATAATGTTTTGTTTTTGTTGCACATTCTTGAGATGCATGAAATGGTATTTTTTGGAGATGAAAGTTGACTTTCGGTTTTGTACTTGTTTTGGAGGGCAAACATGTAATATTTGCAGCTTTACCCTCAAAAACAAAATCAAACCATAAAGTCGAACCATATTTAAAATATGATGGTGGAAATCCAAGTGAGGAATTGTAGGCCCGTAAAGAAACGAATTCTTGAGATGCATGTGAAAAAGAAATAAAACATGTTTTAGTCTATACATTGATTCGTGTTCTCAAATAATTAAAGATTATAATTTACAGGGTATAACTCTAAGGAGTTGTTTGGTAGCCTCTTAATGGAGCTTCTTAATGATTTAATTAACAAAAAAACATCTAAATTGGTCAGAGTTAGAGTGTGTTTGGTTAACTAAGAAAGACGCATCCTAATGGGTAAAATTCAAAAAATATGTTGAATAATTCAAAAGTCAGTCAGATTTCTTAATGATTTAGCATAAGATTGCTAAACGACTACTAAATGTATTTGGCTATATATACATGAATATGTTTTAGATATCCTTTTCCTAAAGTATAATTAAGCAACATATGGTTTTCTGTTATAATTTGAAGGACTTATTAGACAAGAGATTATCTTAATATTTATCTGTTTTTGCTCTTTTAAGTTTTTTATTACGGTGTATATTTTTTAATTTCTAAAATCTAGTGAATTTAATTAAAATCTCAAGGCCTGCTAAGAGAACAAGTATACAACGTTTCCAGCCCACAACATTGTCAGCCTACTATGTTTTGGGTTATTCAATCGGGTCTTAAAATAAGTAGGTTTGACGAATAAAACAAAAAACGATGTGTAATTACAAAAATCTAAAACTAAATTCAAATTGAACAAAGAACAATTTGCTGGTAAAAATACATGTCACAAAAGCGTTTACATTATCATCCTATTTCTATCAAATCTCTTTAAATAATAAAAACGTAAAAATCTTACATTTTCGCCTTATGTCAATTTCTCTATCTCTATTCTCCATCTCCAAATTGTATGAGAAAGGTATAGGAAAACCCTATATTGGAGGTTCCACAATTCTTCTAAGACCGTGTGTTGTCGTTGAAGCCGGTCTCCGAATTCATCTAATATAATTGTGTCATGCAATGCTGACTGACCTTCGCCGAAGCCACCGCAAGCCGCCTGAGCCTGTTGTGGTCCAGGCAAGTGGTAACTTCAGCGAATTATCTGATTTTTTTATAAATATAACATAATAATATAACTAAAAACTAATTTATATAATAAAAATACACACACACACATATATATATATATGTATAGAAAAGGGTTCAAATAAAAAGAAGTTGTTTCTTAGGAATGGTAAGGAGCAATAGAATTTTGACATTTGGCATTAAAATCTATGGTGAAAGAATAATTCTAGGAAACTATATCGGTTATAATGGAGAAAGAGTAATTCTAGGAAACTATGACGGTTTTTAGTAAGAGAAATCTGCATTTTGCCTCCCTGGTTTATATCGTCGAGCAATGGGTTAACCCCTAAAAAGATTTTGCGAACTTTGACTCCCTGTGTTACTCCGGTGGGTTCAACTGACGGTCGTTGACTGACCAAAAAAGGTTGAAATAACTATTTTACCCCCGAGCCTTTAATTAATTCTAAAACTAATAATCCAAATCGTGTAGAGGGTGGGGTTCGAACCGACGACGTCTCGGCTAACAACAAACAGAACAAACCATTTGAACTAAACTAATGTTTGTTATAACTATATAATATAAATATATATTACCACTTTATAATTTCATCAAAGGTTTATCATCATCATCATCTCCAGATTTTATTAATCCAAAAATCCAAGTTCATTATCATCATCATCTCCAGATTTTATCATCATCATCATCACCATATCTTCAACAACTCAAGTTCATTATCATCTCCATATTTACAAAACAATTAAGATCTAAATATCAATATTCATCCAAAAATCCAATAATAACAAATATGACACAAGAATTAATACTTATTAATAAATTTTTTGAAATAGAAAAACAAAAAAATTAAGATATAAATCAATATTCATCTCTTTTACCACCAGTGACAGGAGAAACGGGTGCGTCGGGGGTGGGTTTGCGACGGGGTGGAGGTGCGACGGAGGTGGTGGCTTCCATGGATGCCGTGGTGGTGGTTGCCGTGGCAAGTGCTGCCGTGACCGGAAAAACGAGATGGTCGGAATCCATGGCGGCGGTGGCTGCCGTGGCGACGGCTTGGTGCCGGAAGTTAGGGGTTTTGATCGAAATGATTTATGGGTGCGGTGGTTGAATTATTGAAGCGATTGGTGGTGGAATTTGAGAAATTTGAGGGTTTGAGTGATGAAATTTAGGGTTTGAGAATTTGAGGTTGATGATGATGAAGATGAACTGCTTGAGTTTGAGGATATACTCTGTTGTTTTTATATAATAATAATAATAATAATATTATGATGTTGATGAAGATCTGCACATAGCAGATTCTAAAATTTATTATTATATTATTACTATTATTATTATATTTGTTATTTATTATTACTAAAAATAATAAGATTCAAATTATTATATTATTACTATTATTATTATATTTATTATTTATTAGAAGAAGATTACTAAAATACCCTTAATATGTTGGTATTATTACTAAAATACATACGGTCAACTGACGGTAGGAGTCATAGGAACCCGCCGGAGATATACAGGGAGTCAAAGTTCGCAAAATCTTTTTCAGGGGTTAACCCATCGCGCGACGATATAAACCAGGGAGACAAAATGCAGATTTCTTTTTTAGTAATTTTAAATCACAACCATTAATTGATATGATCCAATGACTATGATTTATTTTTAGTCTTACTAGGAAACTACTTATTTTTAGGATAACTCACCCGCACACACACACACAATATATATATATATATATATATATATATATATATATATATATATATATATATATATATATATATATATGTATATAAATTAAAAATAAATTAAACATCTTAAAAATATAAGTCTCATGATAGGCATGAAAAGCTTCATTTGTAATCATCCAAACATTTTTACAAGTCTATCAACTAATATATTATTTTATTGTGAATAAAATCGAACGATTAATAAGAAATAATATACTCCATCCGTCTCATTATAAGTGTCTTAGTTTAACTTTTCAAGTCTTTCTTATGCAACTTTGACCGTAAATATTTTTGTTCGTGTCATATAATAGTTGATGAAAATTATATCAATGTAAAATACATTTAAAACCTAATCCATTCATACATTTTACATCAAGTATTATATAACATAAACAAAAATATTGTCAGTCAAAGTTAAACAAGAAACACCGAAAATGTCAAACATGGACACTTATAATGGATGGAGGGAGTAACATTTTAGGTTAGTAAATACATATGGGCTACAAATTACTCAAAAAAATCCCATTTGTTTGTTTATAAAACTAATGACCCAAAAAAAAAACCCTAACCATCTTCTTCTCTTCTTCATCTCTATCCCATGGTTCATCGTCTTTCTTTTTTCTGATATTTTTATTACTAAACTAAAGAAGTTACAAAGATCAAGACCCGACTTTCCTTTCCCCACTTCCAAATTCCTTTCACTAGCCGCTAGCAGGGTCGCGGCCACTCGCTCGTGCCATCCATCGCGCCACCAACGTGGCTAGCACAAGCCACTCGTGGCTCCGATGAAGCCAACACAATACACAGTCTAATAATTATTTATTATATTCTTTTATTATTAGTTGTTAGTGGAAGAAATAAAAAAAAAGTAATAAAAATAGTTTAAATATGTATTATTTAATTGAATATAGAAAGTTACGGGGGGGATGAAATGTAGAAGGTTTTTTTAAAATGTTCAATTTGTAAGAATACATATGTTATTTAGTTAAACTATAGAGAAGAGATGGGAAGCTAATGTGAATTCTTTAAACCTATGTGATATGTTTTCTTTTTTTTTATGTGTGGTCACTTTTCTTATAAAAGCTATGATCTTAATAAAAATTTATGGTTATTTTTTTGTTCTAACTAGTACGGTAATTTACCAACGCGTTGACGCGATGGAAATTGGCTGATATTGGTTTGGATTTCGAAATTCAAAACAAAAGAAAGTTTAGGGTTGTTTGAAACTTTATAAAAATTGATGGTTTATGTATATATGCAACCTTTGAGTGAGAGGTTGTTTGTATAATAACCTTATGAAGATGTACAAAGGGTATCATATGAAAACCTTATAAAACTTTAGGGTACCAAATGGAAACCAACAACGGGGCACCCCCACCGACAACCGGTTTATAATATGATGTAGACTATGAACTAGTATACAAAATAAGGAAGAAACATGTAGCAAACTTGATTAGATACAACTTATAATAGGTAAAAGAGATGAAAGAGTGATTTAGTTTCTTGTATTCCATTAAAGTTGTTGAATCCAATCACAAACCCGGCGTACCTGACGTACGTGGCTTGTTTCATAGTAAATTAAGAGGAGCATGCAGTTCAAAAGTGAATTTAATTTTCAAATTATTTAATTAAGCTACTGAAAAGAAATCGTGTCATGTAAGTATTATACGTCCAAGCAGAAGACGCCAAAATAAGACATTGCATGTATATATCATGTATGCATACTTTCTCACCACAAAACACATGCATGATCGATGCATGTGCTGCAAACCCTAAATATATAAACACGTACATAGAATCTAAAAGTATTAACATCCACATATTCACACACACACACACACATATATATATATATATATACACATATATAGTTCATAGTTCAACTTCATTAACACATACACGTACACGTACACATCCATAATTCAAAAATATTTTACATGCATGATCGATCGATACTTGCTGGCCGGGCAGCATAAACCCCAGCTACAGCACGTAGTCACCACATATAGATATTATGTATATATTTATACATAGGGAAAGTATTATCTTTAAAACTTATAAGTGCAACCATAAGTATATATACTCCCTAGGGATATATCGCTAGTTTCTTTGCTAATTTTTCGATAACACCATGAGCTGATCGATCCAGCTCTAAATCTAGTTCGGTATGAGTTTAAACGGAGGCTTGACAAACGTTGGTGCAGGATCCGGTCGTCCATAATCTTTTGTATTAGCCCTTAGAAGCCTCTCGTGAATTATATCATCCCTCTCTAAAACTTGATCATCTTCTAGATGTAAAGATTCCTATGTATACATATTCACACATAAACTTATATGATAAAAAACCATGAAATATAACATATTTGTACAAAAATTGATCTTATAATTAATTACTTGATTTTGATCAGTTGCACCAAGTTTCACAATTGGAATGGACGAACCGCAACGTGCTGTTTCATATACGAACATGGTCAAGAATGATTCATAGACAACTCAAAACATGTGTTCATAAAGATTAGTGTAAAGAAGAAAAGATAAGAAATTGATTGAATATATTATGAACCTGCGAATGATGATGATACAAGTGAGGCTACAATGAGAAGAGTTAGGAGATAATTCTTGTAACCCATGTTTGTTTTCTTTAGCTTGATTGCTTCTCTCTCTTGAGATCTTCTTTTTGGATTAAAGGATTCAAGAAATGATGCAAACTTTGTATCTTCTATACAAAGGGTGGGGTAGGGAGGGGGTTATAGATAAAGTTAAATAATTAATAATTAATAACAGTAGTGGTGTTGGGGATAAGACCTAATTAAGAAATGGTAGTTTAATGTAAAGAATCCTGACAAAATGCAATGCTTTATCCTATGCTTAACTTTTAGATTAAATTTAAAACCTAAAAGGTGAGAAGAAAACACTTTGCTGTTGTTGGGGGCACTAAGTCCAAAGGATTAGTGGAAATTTTAATCTATAAAACATTAATTTAATGTCTTAATGGGTAATGGACCCCTAATACAAAGTGTGACCAATAATATTATGTCCTTTATTATCTTTTGATTGGGTAAAGAGGCGAGACTTGAACCTAATATTGCGTGGACTTGAAGTCTAAAGTAGCCAAATATGTTGTTGGTAAGAGTTTCTTTTCATGATTTATTTATTTGTTTGTTTGATTGATCTCATTCCATGGATCTCTAAACACCAGTAATCAGTTAAGGTGTTTGTACTTCTTTCATTAATTATACAAAAACTATTGTTGCATATAGATGAGTAAAGCATATTTGCATTCGTTTTGATATAATCTTAGAGATTAGAAGAAATTTATTTCGCCTTTGGGTCGAATAATGAAGCTTGTAGGGTAGATATTTCGTAACAAGACAAGTCTTGTTAGATGACAAGGATCCTTTAGGGTATTCAATTGTTTCGTGTGAAGCATAACACACGATGCTAACAAATTAACTGGTATGAAGTGTAGCTTTTGTTCATAGGGTGCTACTTGCTAGGGGAATGTCTAGGATTTAATTAAAAACAATGCCATGTAAAAAAAGTTATGATATTTGGTTGAACAAGAGGGATTAAATGAGACATAGATACTCGTGTGGTGTTTACTTGGGCTAGTGATCAATATAGGAATGTGATCGGGTCATATGGATGTGAGCTATATTTGGAAGTGCCCAACCGACAGTGAAATTATTTTATGGACAAGTGTACGTCTGTCATGTCTTCAAGTTAAACTCTTTGAGTATCTCTCATTATCGGACAACTGTATCCTTGCCCCTCTCATCCTTTCTCGGACATATAAAGGCATGAATGTAGTTTTTTATATTTTTATGAAACCATAGATATCTCCTTAAATCGCGTACATAGCACGGTTATATTTAAGTATATTGGTGGTTTAAGACGATAATTCAAACTAAAAACAAGAGCGGGAATACTTTTTAGGTTTCAAAGTACGTTGTATAAAAAGTTTTATATAAAATAGACTGAAGTTTTTCCTTATAATATATGTAGCAACAATCAAAACATTTTGTTGAAACGTTACAACTCTTCGTGGGAAGCATGTTGATCGGAGGTTAGAAACATCAATGGTTCTTCGGTTACGAAAGCAATAACTCTATTAACAACTGCATCCTTTAACGATAACTTAGTTACTACCGATGATATATTGACATGCCATAAATAACTGAGTTATTGATGATTGTCTATGTTGTTGTTAATGAACACTTACTAATGCACACTTATGCAAATAGTAGTTGCTCCAACTTGTAGTTGTCACTAAAAACATTCATAACCCGTTTCTTATATTTTGTGAGGGTTTTTTGTAAATTATAGGATATGATTGGGAATGAATTTTTAGTAGATAATAGAGAAAGTGAATTACGTAGGAAATTTAAATATGAGAACACATTATTTTATTCCACCGTATAGTTTTTAGATATTTTATGAAATGTGTGAGTGGAGAATAGAAAAAAATAATGATAACGATATAAAAACTATTATTTAATTGAAAATAAGAGGAAAATATGATGTTTTTTAATATAATTATATAAATATGTACATGGAATGGCGGCCTAGAGAGTTATTTTTTTTATCACAATTACAACTAATGAGATAATTAGCTACCACTAAATAACTGAAGATTGAAGATCAATTCATGCAACTTTTCAACAATCATGCAAATTTAAAGCAACTACAACTGCAAATACGTGACAATGGCCTTGAATCTTCCGAAGGGGACAGTGGCCCCTTGAAACGCCTTGGTCACTGTGGGGATGTGCCGTCTTAAACCACCAACTTTGTTGTGCCACATATCGTAAGTTATATTGATGTTTACTATAGTTCTACTTTTGTCATAACTTTATAGCACAACTGAAATATCTAAAACTAAAACTAAAATCTCACGTGACAAATGAAATTTCTATAGCACAACTGCACAAGCTCAATATACATCATTCAAGCAAAAAAGCTAAAGCATTTTCATGGTTTGCTAGATAATTTGATAAGTTAGTCTTTTTTTTTCTCGGGTTAATTAAAATGCAGCTAACCAACATGTTTATCAACTGTTTACGATAAATCATATATATTAGGTTTTGTAGTTTTTTTTTCTGCAATACGCCTATGTGACATGAGTGTGACAGGGGTACTTTAAAGATAAGTTGTCTTATTTTGATTTCTTTTACTCGTGCACACATTTATCTCTTTTCTAATATGGATTATATTTATTTTTATCGTAATTCTTTTGAATATACCCGTGTTCAAATTTAAAATCTTCATGGATTTTAAGGCGTACGGAGCAAATTACTGAATGACTTTGTTAGTTAAAACGAAAAACATGTTAAATGTTTAATATATTTACTCAAAAATCAAATACATATTTGACAATAATTTAAAACTGGATACTTAAGAAAACCAAAATATAATAAAAAAAAGTCTTTTGTACAAAAAACGGTATTTGCTAAATCAAGCTTAAAAAACTTACGTGCATCATCAAAAGATAAGTAAAGAATTAGCATTATCAATTTGGTTCCATATGAAGTTTTAACTTAACCAACACAACCTAGCTTTATGAAAGATAAAGAAGTAAAGTAAACCATTTTTTTAACCGTGGTTGAAACTACCGTCAATATTGGAGGAAGCTTTTTTTAGATGGGATGTCAATCGTTCATACTGATTTTGATGCTCTACGCCTGACTCACCCAGGCAGCATCAATGAGAAAGCCCATCATGGGAACAACCCCCCCCCCCCCCCCCTCCTTGAGTTTGGTTTAGAACGAATCTTAGACTATAAGATCTCAAATCTTAACCATCACCTCCATGCCATTGGACCGGAAAATCAAATACAAAATAAGCCATTAAACCATCTTGATGAAAGATAGGTAAAGAATTAGCATTATGAATTATAAGTTAGGTTGAGTTCTTGGGATGGGTTAATTACAAAGGTTCTAATGTTCTATATTGGATGGTAGTGCAGTATTACCTGAAATATCTCAAAAGGCAACTAGTGGCCACTTTAGAAACATTAGGGTTTATGTTTTGTCTTTTAATTTATGAGCTAGGGTTCCTAAAAGATTTAAAAATAATTAGTGGGATTTTCAAAGGGTTTAAAATTTGGATGGTTAGTCATTAGTGCTTTCAATTACATATGGACAAAGACTTGGCACCAAATACCACTGAGATGACACTGATGGAGAATAAAGATGCCACCCTCTTCATTATTATTATTATTATTATTATTATTATTATTATTATTATTCAGTCTTTTCTTTTCTATTAAAGCAGTTTTGGACAGCTCCACGCCTCCCAAAAAAAGAAAAAGACTATGAATAAAAATTTGATTGATATAAATATAAACGAATTTGTTATCAGTGGTTTTTATATTTTAAATTTTTTATGTTAATATAAGTTTTAATTTTGTAATTTTCACTCGATCTATACATGATGTGTAGATTATATCACCTACATGATATAACGCACCATTCTTGATGTTACAACTAAGGTGGCTTGAAACATAATACAACGTACACATGTGTTGGGTATATAAAGAAGTAATCTTTCCATTCATCTTTCTACTTTATATTTTAATCTCTTTCAGTGTTATCATGTGATCTGATCCAATAAAAAATGGTTAAAAATATTGCAGTAGAAAACTAAAGTGAAGTAGACAAAATGATCCTGAAAATGATTCACAAGCCTAATCACAAGATTTATAGTTACAAATTACATGGGCTTTTATAAAGGCCCGCAATTCTGTTTATATGAGCCTTCATTTTCATCACTTTGTTTTGCACCACCATATTTACACTTTTGCAATGTTTTCAGACCCGGCCCGGGCGTCGACCCGGACACCTTACCGGGTCAAAGGTCGGACCGACCCGGGAGGGCGGACCGGTGTTTGACCCGGATGATGTCATAAATAATTTAAATATATATATATATATTTATATATATATAATTCATATACATATAAAAATTAATAACAACAAAAAATAATAATAATAACAAACTTTAATGTTTATTTATGTTTAATACATTGTTTTTTGAATATATATGATATATATTTTATCAATAAAGACAACAATAAAGCTTGGTTGATTGGCTCATGGGTAATTATTTAAACTTCTACTTAGAAAATGATTCAAGTTCAAATCCCACCACGCACATTTCATTTTAGATATAATAAAAAATGAGTTTTAGCGGTCGACCCGCCGGGTCACCGGGTCCGGGCCGACCGCCACCTGCCAAACCCGGCCGGGTTTTTCAAAAACAGGTCAAATACCTCACCCAGCCCGGTTTTGAGACCGGGTCCCGGTCGGACCGGTCCGACCGGCCGGGCCGGGCCAGGTTTCAAAACAGTGCTTTTGCCCACCAAAACAAAGTCAAGCCGTGAAGTCAACTTTCATCCAAAAAAAATACACTTTCATGAGTTTCATCCGACTTAAGAATATGTGCCAATAACAACACAAATTATGTGTCTGTGTTCGTCTGTTAAGCTTTTATGTAATTGAACTGAACCGGCGAGACCTTGTTCGTCCGTTAAACTTTTTTCGGACAGACGGACAATTCACAAACACTTTACTCGTATCTGTGTTCGTTTGTTAATTTGCATGTGTCCATTCATTAATCATATTGATCGACCTTTCAAAAACGGGTGTTCGTTCGTTAATTTTGTAAACAAACACTAACAAATGCAAACGTTACGGTACACTAAAGGACACTATATTATGGGATCAATAATCACGAAATTAACACAAAATCACCCAAAAATAGAAAAGTACACCACATAATATCCAAAAAAAGCTTAACATACTAACATAGTAATCATGAACATAATTATAAATCCATATCAAAATAGTAATAGTAAAATTCTAAATTCTAATGAACGAGCATTTATATATACTAGTTTTTATCCCTCGTATTACGGGGGTTGTTTTATATTGTTTGTTTCTAATATTTATTTATTTTTTGAATTTTTGTATTTTTTTATTGTATGAAAGTTAATAATATACTTATGGTTTGTTAATAAATTGTTTCACAAATAAATGAGATGTCATAACCCGGTTTAAAAGCTATATGGGTTTGATGAGACCAAAGACCCGTTTATTTTTTTACTACAAATTGGTTTTTTAATTATAAATAATATATATCTTTTTTTTAAATAAATCATATATTAATTTTTAGTGTATCCCTACTTTATAGGATTATTGTATCAAATATTTGGTGAGATTAGTTTTTAATTTAATGAGATGTTATAACCCATTTAAGAAATATATGGGTTTGATAAGACCCATACCAGTGAATTCGGGTCAAATGCATGAGAAGCCTCCATTTAAAAATCAAGCAAATCTGGTGACTCCAAAAAAGGGGGGAACGACCACATCGCGGCACATAGGATTTTTGGGTTTTCATTTATATATATATATTATATATATATATATACTGGTTTTTATCTCCCGTATTACGGGGGTTGTTTTATATTGTTTGTTCTAATATTTATTTATTTTTTTAATTTATATTTTTTTATTGTATGAAAGTTAATAATATATTTATGGTTTGATGATAAATTGTTTCACAAATAAATGAGATGTTATAACCCGGTTTAAAAGCTAATATGGTTTTAATGAGACCTAAGACCCGTTTATTTTTTTTACTATGAAATTGGTTTTTTAATTATAAATAATATTTATGAAAGTTAATAATATACTTATGGTTTGATGAGACCCAAGACCCGTTTATTTTTTTTACTATCAAATTGGTTTTTTAATTTAAATAATATATATATCTTTTTTTAAAATAAATAAGATATTATTTTTTATTATATCCCATTTTATAGGATTTTTACATAAATAATTTGGTGAGAATAATTTTTAATTTAATGAGATTTTATAAACCGTTTAAGGAATATCTGGGTTTGGTAAGACCCATACCCATGAATTATGGTCAAATGCATGAGAAGCCTCTATTTAAAAATCAAGCAAATCTTGTGACTCCAAAAAAAGGGGGAGCGACCATATCGCGACACGTAGGATTTTTATGTTTTCGTTTATATATATTATAGATATATATATGGGAGGGTTATCCTAAAAACAAGAAGTTTCCTATGAAGACTAGGAATAAATCATAGCCATTAGATCATGTTAATTTATGGTTGAGATTTAGAATTACCAATAACCGACATAGTTTCCTAGAATTGTTTTTTCACCATCATTTGTAATGCCAAATGTCAAAATTTTGTTGGTTTTTACCATTCTTAGGAAACTCCTTATTCTTATTTGAACACTTTTCTATATATATATATAAAAACGAACGTAACCGAACGATCATAAACGTTTCATTAAAGAACGAACTTAAACGAAAAAAATACCACGGCCCATGAACAGGTGTGATGGTTCACTAAAACCACTTTGATTCACATGTGAAACTAACAAATAGGTGAGTTCTTTTACGAACAGCCATGATGGTTCATGAAGGGCTTCATGTTGACTATAAATACGACCCCCTCCATTTCATTTTTCTTCATTTTGTTTTCAACATAACTATACAAATATTGAAAAGTTAAGCTTGTTGTCTTCCGTATATCTATTTTCTTGATATTGAAAGCTCGTAATGTATAACACAATCCAACTATACAAATTTTGTTGTAGTATATAAATAACCCATCTTTTTTAAACAGGAAATTATGTTTCTCAATTATGAAACGTCTTCCTTTGTTATTTATATATCTTTTATCGTTCATGTAATTCAACGTTTCGCTGCTGTAATCATGAGGATAAGAAAACCTAAAACAACAGCCTTAATTTTCGCTTATCCGCATGACTACATCAGCGATCGTTGAATAACAACAAAATACTGACTATAAATACATCATCAACAAAAACATGATTACCACTTTATATAGGATTATAGGAAGAGTTTTTCTAGCTTGCAATCAAGATTCAAAGTCGGCTAGTGAAATGATATTTTGATGATGCAAAAGGCCACATAAATCCTAAAAAAATACCATAAATAGTTAACATATCTAAGGGAAACAAATCAAACATACATCTAACGCCTAAACATATTCAAATATTCATCAGATCAACCGGAAACAAATAAAATACTACGATTCATCATCAAGTTCTTGAAATACAAAGACAATATAGATCACTTGGGTTGACAGAAAGATGATTCACAAGAAAACAAAACCGAAATATGAATTCCCACTTAATTAGCCTACGATTTTGCAATTCGATATGAACATCGAGAAAAGGGTTGATATTTTGAATATTGTGATTTATTTTATACGAATTGTGGGGAGATATTTGAGACGAGAAATTGGAATTTATAATGGGATAACAAACGAATTTAGAAAAAAAAAACATATAAATAACATTGCGCTTAGCTCTCAACTGTATTTTAACGAACTTTTAAATTGAGTTTACAAAATTGACACAATTATTATAATAACCCGAACTTTAATAAATAAATATATATACGTATAATATATATGATAATAATAATAATAATAGTAATAATAATAATAATAATGAAAATAAATAGAATATAATATGTGAAATAGGGGAGTTTGCTCAGGATATCGTTGGATACATATTAAATTAAACTTCAATCCTCATCTTGTCATCAACTCAATTCAATATTTGCCAAATTAATTGGGATAACTCCAAAGCAACAACTACATCCTTATAAATTCCCAACAAACACAACAAACTCCATCGCACCTTATCATCTGCTCTCACTCTTCTCGCCTCTCTCTCTGTGTGAACCGGGCCGGCGACTCTATTGCCGACGAAACCATCACGAACAAACCACTTAGCGATCAATCCAAGTTGTTCGTATTTCGCCATATTAGTTTCATATCCCCACATGAACGCCACCACCTTCACGAATAGTGTAACTAGCGACCGCTGCAAGTAAACGCAACCGACGTCTTCGTTAGTTCGCATCTAGGTAAATTTCGAACCCGCTGTGAATTCTTGTCACATATTAGTTCATCGTGTCGTCAGTTAAAATCTGATGTCAGTTGTTAACGGTGTCCTATCATAGTTCCGCTGATGTATTTCGTGCACCGCCACCCGTTTCAATTTCCCGCAAGCACCGACCGTTCGATTTCTGATTATTTACCCGGATCAACCCGCTTTTTCCTTTCTAATTATTTACGCGGATATTAAGTTATTAATTCAGTCTGATGGCATACAGTCACCGTTGATACAATCACCGTCTCACGCAACGCTTACAGCCACAATTATTCCCGCCTCCGTTTAGCTTCCCTCCGGTTATTGAGGTAATTGTTACCGGTCTGTTGATGGATACTTGTACTAATACCGTATATATATAATCGTTGATTTCTTCTGGCGACTAACACGTTAATTATTCGAAGATTTGATTTACAAATAACATAATCATGCAACGATTTCAGTAGTCCAGGAGGTTGATTCGAGACACATAAAATTGTTAATGTTACATGGGTCTTGGTTTTTAATGCATATGCATATGCATGTGCATATGCATGGCAGATTGATAAATTAATTATAATATATTCTATAGTAATACTAAAACAAGTAAAAGAGTTTTATTACTTTTAACAATCATTTAAGTTATTTTATTGTAAACATGTCTCTTTATTTAATGAATGAGTAATCTGTATGGACGCTTATAATTTTCAAAATAAATCATCATCATCATTATCATCGTACTCAGTATATCCCACCAATAGCAAAGCTATGGTAGGGTCTGAGGAGGGTAAGATGTAGACAGCCTTACCTCTACCCCGTAGGAATAGAGAGGTTGCTTCCGGTGAGACCCCCAGTTCGATGGTAGTTTTGCATCAAGCCTTGGACATAAGGCACATAACACTCAACCATTGGGACACCGGCCGGTTGGTGCATGTACCCTTGTCTTTCGGCTATCAACGCTACCACATGATGCCTGATTAACCTTCCGCCACTTTTAACGTTATTTTCACGAGATTAGTAAAATAACGTCAAAATTAGTGCAATTTCACTTTAGCCCACCTGAGGGTTCACACATATACACATTATATGGGCGCACCCAAGCAGGGCATTATAATTTTCAAAATAAACAGCTAACAATTTGTCGATGAATTATAAAAGAGAGTTGTCGAGAAAATCAACCCAAGCAAAATTAAATTCGTAAATTTAATTTCAACCTATTAATAAATGTAGGTGTTAGTACGGCTTAACCCGACTCGACTTTACTTGTTAGCTCATCGACTATCAAGGTACGGATTCTGTTTCTTGTTACTTCATAGTACGGTTTCTGGTTTCTTTCACTCATAGTATAAATTCTAATCCGTTACTTTGTAGTACGGATTTTCGTTACGTTTCGGTTATGTTTTGAGTTCAGTTATATTATATTATATTTTTGTAGCAGGCAATACATTATATATTTTGTACTCTTTATTGCATGTTTCCTTTTTAATATGTTTAGTTATATGAAATTAGCTTTTGTACTCTGTCACCCGAGCATGTCTGAAATGTCGTATGGGCGTCAACGGCATGCACTTATCGTGACAGTGCGTAATAAAATTTCACGGCGTCTCTAGTTAGTGCTTACGTAGCACTTTGACTCCTAGAGGCGTATAGATCGATCTTAGCTCTGAGTTTGCGTTTGTTGTGTGGAGATGGAATAATGGGTGTACGCCACGCTCACCGTCTCATAGGTGCATGGACTAGCTAGCTGTGTACCAGTCTGTTCTGTTTTTGCTCGTGGGTGTTTCTGTTTCACTTGACTTTGAGTTTTTGATATATGTAGTCATGTGGTTTGATGTGTGTATATGTTATGATATGTTTCTGATATGCTTTCGTATGTGTTTGATTATGTCCTGGCCAAGTGTCGGATCATACGTTCGAATTTTATTAAGTATATGTTTCGCTAAAAAGTTGGTTTCGAGTTTGAATTGAAGTCCGTATATTTATTTTCTTACGTATGTCCTTACGTATACTATTGTTCTTTCCGTTACTGGGCAATTTTTGGCTCAACCGTATTTTCTTGATTTGTTTTTCTTATTTTGTTTTCAGGTAATCTGGAATTCGGGGAATTTAGTGATGAGAGAGTATAATGAATTTCAAGCTTTTAAAAGTTAATTCATTTGGTTTAATAATATGACATAGGTTGCATTGTTTTTGTTGTATTTTGGATTGTGACGTTGATTTGATATCTATAATAGTGACACGTCAGCCTGTTACGGGTTGGGGTGTTACAATTATCCCTTTTACTTTTAAAAGTTACAAAACGAATCTTATACTTTCTAACACTTATCACTACCCTCCCTTAACAAAATCCTTGACCACAAGAATGTATTACACGTGTTAGTGTGTTACAAAACAAATAATTACAACTAGAAATCTGGAAAACGTAATAAGAGATCATGACAAATTTCCCATGTAGCGTCCATTGAAGCAAAACTTGTGCAACACCTTTGTGGCCCACTCAACATTCGATGATCTTACACTTTAGTCGGTTGTAGAGAGAAACAAGGAGCACTCGGAATATATAGGGATATTATAGTCATTGGAGGATCCTTGGATTGCTTTAGAGACACATAAAACATTGGAAGAAGTTGGGACTAGGAATAGGTATATCCCGTTTATAAAGCAGCTTCCCAAATCTTTAAATCACCAATTAAGGTCCGTCGTACTTCAAAGAAAAAATGTTATACCGATGCATACATAAAGACGACTGAATAGAGGGTTTGTGTTTAAGTTAAACCCGAGATCCTCTAGTAAGAGTTCAATCACTTTTCATTAATCGATAAAAACATCCGAACGATTTACCATGGAGTGCCAGGTAAGCAGACAACAAGCTGCGCCGCAACCCCCTTTTGGATAGCAAACCCAATCCTACTAAAAACAAAGTTTCGGTTCTTATGGGCCGATACATTACTATGCACGACTTTCTGAACTCCGTTCAAAAGGTCCACGGCATCCGGAACTAAGAAACAAAATGTGTCAAAGGCAAAGGGGATAAACACGTGTTAATTATCCAAATAGGCTTTCTCGTGTTTAGCAACCTTGCCCAACGTCGCCTTCAAAGTTGCGTGACCTTCTAAAAAGTTCAATCACTTCGATTCTTATTGGCGAGCTTGCCTTAATCTGTTCTAAGCCATATGTAACGTACAGATTCTTTTTCACAAGAACTAGGTTTAACTGAACTAGTTATGACATATTACACAACCTGACTTGTTCATTTACCATGTGGTTGAGGTTCAGTCTCATGGTGGACAAACGTGTAGATTTCGAAGTAGGTGTGACATTCGTCAAATTCGAATTTCGATTTTCTTTCACGCTTTATTTTAATAAGTTATACTTCAAACCCATCATGTAGGCGTGTACAAATCGTTGTTCATTTAACATAAAAATTAGTTTATAAGTTGTAAGGGGTAATCTTTGCCGTTTTTGAACCTATATTAACTTTTATTAAGTTTTATACCATTTTTGTAAAACAATTAGAACTTGAGGGGCTAAAATGTAACATTTATATACCATATATATATTAAAAACTCTAACCCTATTTTTATTATAACCACCAGCCGCCACAACCCCCCCCCCCCCAACCGATTTCCGGCGAAGAAGCTGTCGGCCACCACCTCTCCACCGCACCACCACCTCACTCTCCCCTGTTCACCGCAACCACCACCCTCCCCTTTCTCCCTTCGTTTTCCGGCGAGCCTCCCCTCCTTCGCTTTTCCGGCGACTGGAAAACCGGCCGCCGTGGTCACTCTGTCCCGCAACTCTCTCTCTCAGTCGCTCCCTCTCTCTTTCTCTACCTCTCTGTCTCTCTCGGCTTTCTCTCTCTCTATCTCTCTCGGCTTTCTCTCTATCTCTCTCGGCTCACTCTATCTCTCTCTCTCTCTCTCTCCGTGTTATCTCTCTCTCGCAGCTCTCTCTCTCTCTCAGCCTTCGTTTTCCGGCGGTTGTTGTTGCTTCGTCTCCAGCGGGTTCGGTTCGTTTGCTTCCCGATATCGAACCACGACTCGTGAACACGAAAAAGGTATATAATTTGGGGTTTGGTATTGTTAATCTTTCATACATCGATTTGTCAGAATTAGATTGTTAATAATTGGCTTGGTAGTATCGGTTATGTTTTTGGTCAAATACTTTGAAACGAATCAGGTTTGCGTTGTTGGTATGAATTGGGTAAAAGATGAATACCCGGGAAATGGATATAATAAGTTCTTAAGTTTAGTTATTTTGGTTCGGTTTGGTTGGTACGTTTGTTAAATTAGAGGTCTCGGGTTCGGGTCATCCTAGATCGGTTTTTGGTATTGTTTCTTGTTATACTTAATAATTTATTATTACTATTAGTATTAACATAAATATGTAAAGATTATTATTATTATTATTAACTAGATATAGTATTATCATTATTATTATTATTATTATTATTATTATTAACAAGATTATTAATATTATTATTATTACTATTATCTTTTAACAAAACTATTATTATTATCATTATTATAAATATTAAAGTTATTAATATTATTAAAGATCATCTTATTATTATCTTCATATTATTATCATCAATTATTAGTAATAATATCATTATAGCTATTTTATGAATTCGTTTAGAAATCAAACCGACATCGAGTATAATATCATTATTTACTATCAATATTATTTATTATTATTATTATTATTTTTATCAACAACATTTTAACTAATACTAAGATCGTTATTCTTAAACTAATATTATTAGTATTATTAATAATAATTATTGTTATTATTATTATTATCATTTTTATTATCATTATTATCTTATATATCTATATATATATATATATATATTCATAACATGTTCTAAAACTATTATTATCATTACTATCATTATCATTAATAATATTATTATAAACTTGATTATCAATTCATTTTTTATAAAACCGAACCATTGATTAAAACCCGTCTTGTCCTTTTTAATATTAGTTTAGCAAATTAAAAGCCTCAATAAAATAATATTATTTTTATTTTAATTATCAATTAAGTGTGAGTCCTTAATCGTTAACAAATTAACCGGTAACCCGATTAACAACCGAACCGTCTCATTCAATGTTTCCAATATAGTTTCATTATGGCTTCAAGTTCATTAATATATATTACATTATTTATTTTAGCTAAGGTGTTTATCGTTTCAAGTCGGATCTGTTCGTTTACCGTTCGAGCTTCATTTATTTATCTATTTATTTATCGGTTCATTAATCGAGGTGAGTACTTTCATACCCCTTTTTCCATCTTTCGTTTTGGGTTGACATTTCATACTTATCAAACTAAATGCTTTAATTACTTGCATCTTCAACCCACAAACGTGATTGTATACCTTACTTGAATAATTGCTCGATTTGGTGTTGTATGCTTATTTGACTATGTGTTTACAGCTTTTGGATGGTGAAACTATAAATCCTATACCATTTGGCAATGGCAAGGTGTCGTTAACGTATGCTATTAACGATAACTATAAATCCTAGACTACTCGGCATCCCCTTGTAGTTAGGTGGTGCTAATGTAAGCTTATTAGCAACTGTCATAAAATCCTAGACTAATTGCCAAAAGCTAGGTGTCGCTAACTTGTTTAGCGATAACTATTTATTCTAGTTTATAGCTCTTATTTATTGTTTTGTATACAAGTTTTGTGGATTTTCATACTATACACTTATATGCTCAAACTTATGAATTGCTCACCAACCTTTGTGTTGACAAACTTTATTTTATGAAATGTTACAGGTTTGACTTTTGTTGACTCGAGTGCTTGACGGAAAACGTTACCAAGACCTTTAGGATATTAGCAAAACGAACAATATAATTATTACTTGTATTCAGTTTGTTTGTGTAGACGAGAAGTGTTGTTTATCGATTTGTTAAAATAAAATGAGTTAAATGAATATTGTCACTTTAAATAGTGTCTTGTGTATTTGTTCAATCACGTTGTACCTCGACATGTTCCGCCTTTGGTCGGGGTGTGACAGTAGGATCAAAGAATGTGTGATAGCCATTCAAAAAAAGAGTTTAAGAAAACTTATTATAGGTGTATGGTACGTTAAACCAGGTATGACCTTTTATTTATTACATTATGTATTATGTTTATTACATTATTATTGTCTACTAACTAGGCCCATTGGGCTGGGATTTTGTGGAGGTAACCCCTAACTGGATCTGGTGTCACACCCCCATCTTAGGCCTAGGAGTGTGATCAATAGTTGGTACCATATTTGTAAATAAATCAGAGTTGCGGATTAATGCGGAAGACTTTAATAAACATGTGGATTTAAAGTTAAAATATTTATATTACAAAAGACGAGACGAAAGTCTCGTTTAGTTTTACTTGTTTATATGTTTTACAAAACCACCATATTTTAATATTTACACAAAGTTATCCGAGCCATCGGATTCTTGAGCTCTTCGTCTTTCAAGCTCTAATCTTGGTTACCTGCAAAATATTATAAAATACGTCAGCAACGAATGCTGGTGAATATGCTGACGCTAAAACATTTACTTTACTTAATCACCCCTTGAGACCACCTAAGTCTCGGCCCATCTTGGCTTAGGAATAATCAAGTTACAACAAACATCATTATAAATTTGAGTCTCTACACTAGGTCACCTCAGCAAAACACCGCAACGTTTCGACATAACTTAGGTACCATAAATATACACATGGTCAGTCTCACTCGGACATAACTTAGGTCCGGCCCATCGTGGCTGGAGGTCGTGACCAGGCGTGGTGCAATGTGCCCACTGCATACCACATATGTAAGGATCCAGACAAACGTATACTACAGCCTGAGGGCTAGGCTCATACTCTTATTTACAATATTTTTAGAGACACGTAGCCTCATGTAAAGTTTTACATATAACACATTTGATTTGTTTGAAAACAAGTTGTAAAAGTGGGGCGTATTCACCTTTTGATATGGATCGGTTTCCAACACCGTCCGTGAGTTCTTCTCTTGCTATCTCGCACCTATAGTACGAGTATAACTTTTGTTAGTCGGATACACGATCCGGCTTAAGACCTTTAGTCTTATTTATCTCGATGAACCTTTAATTCATAATCTCTTTTTACTTTAAAACCTTTAGTTTTAATAGTAATTTATAAATCTTTAGTTTATTCTTAAAACCCGACGTTTCTTCTTCTTTAAGAAACGTATTCTTTTCTTTATTAATATATTTTATAACAAAGATTTAATCATATTCATACTCACATATATGTTTTCATTTTTCTTTTCTTTATTTTCTTTGTTATATGTTTCTTCGTTTATCAAGAATAACTTCGACTTGGGTATTAAGCCTTTATAATATTTTATTATATTTTGGTCGGGCATCATGCCTACCTTTGTTGGCTTAGAAATACCCTAGTCACTTGAGCAACACTTCGACGCCAATTGCTCTTTTCTACTCTTGGCACGCTTCTCGAGACACCAACACTTCTTGGCACGAACTTCGAGACGATTGTCGTGATGTTGGGACAGCACTTCTTTCTTGTTTGGAATTTCGTCGGGTAATGGCACAAATATCGAGGTTTCGGGGCACGTTTATCGAGGTGGATCAATGGCACACTTTTCGAGGTTTAGAGAGTGAGTAGTGAGAGAGTAATGTGTGTGATTTGAGGTGTGGGTTGTGAGAACCCGTGGCCCTTCTATTTATAGCTAAATTTGGATCCCATCGCGGTACGCGATGGGTCCCTTGAGGCCTGTCGCGTACCGCGACATAGGCTTGGCCAATCACCGCTAGACCTGCCACGTGGCAGGTGCCGCGCCACGTGGTGACACGTGGCAGCAGACGTTGCCACCGTGTGCCACGTGGCACACGTGTCACTGCGTGTCAGACACCCCATCGCGTGACGCGATGGGACTCTCTTCTTGATCCATCGCGTAGCGCGATGGGATCCAAATTTACATTTTAGTCCCTGGAGTTTAGAAATTGACATATTTTTTCCCTTGACTTTTGAAACTTGACATTTATGGCCCGAAATTTACGTGATGTTACATCTGGCACAATAAAGGTTAGGGTTTCATGATGGTAGCTATGGAGTTTCTATATAAGAAGCCTTAATCATTCATTTGAATGACCTTCACTTGGACCTTTGGCCTCTAACATATTTTTGTGTATGTAAACAAGAGGAAACTTTTAGCAGTCACCTTCACTCCCCCACTTTTATATGACAGATCTCGAGCAACTAGAGAAGAAGATGAATGCGTCGGTTCGTTCATATCGAAGACCGGGGAACGTCGACATGGATCTTACCCGGATCTATTCCAAGTTTCCTCATTGGCGCCATCCGTGGGACACAAGAACGAATTACATTTTGATTTTCGTCTCGGTTCTCAGATCTATCCATCAAATATTCTAGATCTACAATTTTTGTTCTAAAAAAATTTCAGATCTAAAAGTTATTAAAAATGAAAAACCCACCAAAAAAATTCAAATCTACGATTTTCATTGTTACCCCAGGAGATCTTTGGTTCTCGGATCCAATTGTAAAAACCCACTTAGTTATAGTTGTCAAAAAAATTCTAGATTTGAGGTTTTACACTAGTTGTCAAAAATTGTTAGAAGAATAAGCCATAAGGGGGGACGGGGTGGTCCGTTATGGACAACCCATCACGCGTGATGGTGTTTGGAACCCCGCCGCCAGTCCCCCATCACTCGTGATGGGGGTGTGGCCGTGATGGCCTTCACGTGGTGAGCCCCGAGATTTTTGACCGTTGGTCGTTTATGCATGCTCCATTTTCGGAATTTGAAGCAATTTGGTGTATGGAAGAAGTGGATTTGTGTGTATGATGCTGGAATTGAAGTAATGTGTGAATTTGGTGTGAAAAAGGAGGATTTGAGGGGATGAATTTACAAAGTGAGAAAAGGAGAATAAGAAGATGAAAATGAGAATATGAGATCTAATTATTTATTATTATTTGAGGGCATTTATTATGTAAATTATTATTAATTAATATTATCATTGTTGTTATTATTTATTAATATTATTATTCTATAAATTATTATTATTATTATTTATTAATATTATCACACCATCACACCACCATTCCCACTAAAATTTCATCACTAGTGATGGAAATTGATGGGGTGAGGTAGTACATCCCCAATGGGTGTTGCAAGTAATAGGTGTGGAACCACCCCCAAACCCTAACATTCGGTTTTTTAGTTGTTTTGCCCATTAAGGCTATAAATGGTATATTGATTTTTTATTATTATTCTTATTTCTAATCTTTTCTTTTCTTTTTTTACTCTTCTTTTATTTTATTTTTTATTGCTTTTATTTTGTAGAGGTCGTGAATGGTTTGGTGGGCAGTCAGGGGACCAGGCAGTGGTTTACCCTGTGACAGTTGTCAGTGATTCAAGTCTGCGGATGTGAGTGCAATGCTAGAGGCCGTCAGTAGCGTGGTGGCTAGAAGTGGTTGCCGGAAGTTGTGGCCAATGTCATTGGCCGGTGGCAGGGATGGGGTGGGATGAATATGATAAGCATGTGGGTCCCGCTTCATTCAAATAAACATGATTTATATTAATTTTAGGTTTGTTTTTAAATGTTAATATGTTCAGAGTTAAATGTCATTTTAGTACCTGTGGTTTGACCAACTACACAACTTTAGTACCTATTCTTAATTTTGTGCAAATTGCTACATCGGTTTTAAAAAACTTGCAATTTTAGTACTTTTTTTCTAACCCCGTCTATTTTTTTCGTTAAATTAGGGATAATTTGATAACTTCATTATTTCCTTTGTTTTTTTCTTTTCTTTTTAACGTTTATATCTTGTAAAATCGAAATTCACAAGTCATAACATCAAAATCCAAATCCTAAATCCTCAAATATCGTAAAAATTCAAACCCTATGATGATATGGAGAAAAGGTTTAGGGATTTAGGATTTGGATTTTGATGTTATGATTTGTGAATTTCGAGTTTACAAGATATAAACGTTAAGAAGAAAAGAAAAAAACAAAGAAAATAACGAAGTTATCAAATTATCCCTAACTTAACAGAAAAAATAGACGGGGTTAGAAAACAAGTACTAAAAATGCAAGTTTTTTAAAACTGAGGTAGCCATTTGCACAAAATAAAGAATAGATACTAAAGTTGCGTAGTTGGCCAAACCACATGTACTAAAATGGCACTTAACTCATATGTTCATGATGTAAAAAAGACTAAGCTACCCTTACTTTAAGAGAAGAAATAGATTGTGTTAACGAAGAGTAGTTAATTGCAACTAAAAATGAAAGATTGTGAACTAAAAAGACAAGTTTAAACTATTGGACTTAAATTACAAATTTTAACAAACCACGTAAACAAAATAAGTTTAAGAAACTTACGAACATAATTACATAATCAAATAAGAAAACTAGATAACAATATGATAATCTCTAGCTTATCAAGTCTTTCGAACTAAGAATGGGAAACGATATTTAGCTTAAACATTAGGAAAATGATATGTGCAATATGCTCATGGGTAAAATCAACAAAACTTTAAGGTCTACACATTAAACCTTTTGTAGAACAAAATGAAAATCAACTTGGTGTGTTTTATTCTAGCATGGAAATATACATAACACCCAAATTATAAAACTTGAATGACAGAAGATGTGTTAACAAGACTCAATTGATAGCCAAAAATATTAAATTGGTATAACCTCTGAACTGTATTCTTTAATTTTTTAACAAGAATCAATGTAGTGCCAAAAAGATTTTTATACACCTTTACGCAGCATAATTGGTTTCAGTAATGTGAAAAAAAAAATGGGATACACTAGCCTTGAATCTCCAACACCATATTTACAATTATGCTCACCGAAATTGACTTTCAGCTCCAGAAAACACCATTTTATACATCTCGAGAATCTGCACCAAAAAATAACACATTGTGTCACATACTTTGAGGCATGAACTATTCATCTCATGTTTCCATGGTGTTTTTCTGCATCATTGCTTCTATAACATTACACATATTGGTCCAAAATAAAGTCAAATTACAGAAAATGGGTTGATATGATGAGGACATATATATATACCATTGTGGATTTGTGGGTTCTTTCTGAATTCAGTAAGGACAGGATATATTTTCTCAAATGCAGTGTAAATTTCATCTCTGACCTGAAAAAGGTCAATACAGAATTAAATAAAACGCTATTTGATAACAAAAAGCTTAAAGGTGGTCAAAAAGTCAACAGACCTGCGCTCCCGTGAGAATAATTTTCCCTGAAACAAAAATCAGGAGAACGATCTTTGGTTGTTTCATTCGATAAACAAGACCTGGGAATAATTCGGGTTCATACTATATGAAGAAACAGAAATGATAACATATCAGAAAATAATAATAATGATAATATTCCAGAGGTGGCCTTTTCGGCCTATTTATAATAATGGCTGAAAGTCAAACAAGATTGAGAACTCACGGTTGAAAAGGCACCATGAGAACAAGCAAGGTCTTCGAGTCTAATGGGAAATTGCACGTCACATGAGCCAACAATATTCTGAATCTTGAAATCCTACAACAAACAATCGATTGGGATAAAATGTATAAAAAGAGAAAATATGCAGTATGAGAGATTAGTATATACTATATATGAATAAGGCTACCTTAAATTTTGCTGTGAATCCAAGTTTTTGAATAATCCGAGCATACTGAAGAACCAACAATTTGCACAGACAATAAGGTTAACTTCCATTGTAAAATTTATATGAAAGATGCAAAGTTTTGAATTTTGCAAAATTTGCAGCTGGAATGGCCTATTTGCCCATTCTCATTTGTACAGAAGATATAATGTTGACTTTGGTCAACTAGAGTTTCACAATCACTATGACTAAACATATGTTGTGGTAAGTAATAATCAGTGGTGTTTAAAATTAACTTTTTAATCCATCTCATCATTTATTTTAAACAACTAACATTATTTAAATTTCATTATTCAACAATTAATTGTTATTAACAATGTATATTAACTATTTCTAAACAATTACTTATCATCCAAAAGTCATCCTTATGAGACCAAAAATTTTATTTTTTAAAACAACTACAATTCAGAAATTCTTTTTAGCAAAACTGTGTATTTCGTTTGTCTAGAAAAACTAACGGATACAAGTTATTTGAGAAAATTCATATCAAATATTGAATAAAATTGTGTACAAACTAGAAACAAAGTAATGGGCTTGAAATAACCTTTCGTGCGGCCAGTTTGGACTGCTGTTCACTCTTGGCTCCTGTACATACCTGCATCAATAAGGTCAAAATGGTCAAAACATATTTGTTCCGTTTTCCTAAAAGATACTCGTACAACGTTAAAAGAGGCTTACCATTCTCCCAGAAGCAAAAACAAGAGCTGTTGTCTTCGGCTCTTTAATTCTCATTATAACTGCAGTGAATCGCTGAATAATAATAATAATAATAATAATAATAATAATAATAATAATAATAATAATTAACATACAAACAACAGAGAAAGACTTTCCATGATTAGAAAACATAATATTTGGTTTAAAAAGAAAAGGCTTAATTTCTTTATATACCTTTAGATTGTATTCGGCATTGCGGGCCTGTAATGCAATTGCCTTTAGGTCCAATTCACACTCGAGATTCACCGTAGACACAATATTCCTATAAGTATCAAGAAAACAAAATTTACAAGTGCAAAAGTATAATTTGAATACAGTAACAGAAATTATAGAGTTTTAATATACAGGGGAAAGAGATCAAATACTGACTGAAGTGTAGGAACGATAATTCCAGATGGGTTACTACTACTCACTGAAAGATCTTCTGCCATGATTGAATACTCTTTTACTGTTGTACATAAACTTAACATTATTAACCAAGAAATTTAATTTATTAGGGTTCTTGAAAATAATAATCCAACGACTATAAAACTCTTTAAGAAATAATTAAAACCCAAATTAATATCGATCTCAAGAAGAACTCACCTATAATTCGGGCAAAAACACAATCGACGAATAAATGGCGGTAAAGTTTTGAATTCGCTTAGTTAATATGACTGTAATTGCGGAAAGACAAGAGAAGAGAATTTGTGAGCGAGTGAGTGGATGCATTTGGGCAGGGCCGGGCCGGCCCAATAGGTATCTTGGGTCAAGTAAGGGCTTTAGGCCCAAAAAATATAGAGGCGCCATATTTAAAAAAAATTATATTAGGTTTTCTATCACTGGAAGAACGGCAGTACAAACAAATGGAAGCTAGATTGAAGGAACTGAAACGACTATTTTGGTTCTTTCCATGCACAATCGCACACGATTTCACAAAATTTATTGAATGGAAAGTGTAAATCATCATTAATCGCTAATGGCTCTCAAAGGCCATGTGTAGTGGAGGAGCTGCAGATTGGGGCGTTTTGCGCCGTGTGGCGCCCATTCAGCAAGGGGGTGAGAATTTGTTTTTGGGTTGTAATGGTATAGGGGTTACAAATATGAATATAATATATATATAATAATCATATACATATATATATATATGTATATATAACACACACACATATGCATATATGCCGCCCCCACCACCTGCAACTCTCCCCTTCTTCCAGGCGACAAAAAGAACTCGCCCCGCCCCTTTTCGCCCACATATCGCCGGGGGGGGGGGGGGGCGGTGTTCTCGCCCCTTTTCGCCCATTCCGACGCCCCACTACACTTGGCCTAATATCAATCATCTATTTCCTTCATGCTCATCTTTAAATACCAAGTAAGCTTCATATTTATTGTTTATATAACATTCCCTATTTCTTATATTCTTCTATTTTTAATTAGTGATTGTCTGATTGAACTGGCAGTTGCAAATTTTGGTTTCAATTATTGGTTCTGAGGCGAGGCTGGGCGTTATAAGCATCTGGTTCAAGTAATCAAGTGTGCAATTTTTTTTTGATTGCTGGTTCAACCGTTCAAGTGGTCCGTGGATTTACTAAATTACTATAAAACTCTCCAATTTGAGGTTAGTCTATTGTTTTCAGTTTATTTGTTTGTTTTTATACTGAATTGGCCGTTTAGAATTTGCCCCAATTGATTTTTTTGCTCATTTGTGTTAGAGTTTAGAAATTTAGAAACTGTCTAATTGAATCCTTGCCCATTGTTATTTGCTACTTGTTTCAATGTCACATTGACAACGAACTTACGAATCTGGTTATGCAAAAAAGCAAAAAAGACTTAAAAAGAAGGCTTTAATTGAATCACAAAAATGAGGCATTTTTAAGTTTTTTACATCCACAAAAACTAAAAACAACGAACCTACAAATGACGATCATCTTGTAAATAATGAATTTAAAAATGGCGAACAAATTACAAATAATGAAAGGTTAAACGGTTTAGCTCTTTTGTTGATTGAGAAGAACTTTTTTGGCAGAAATTGATTATAATTATTTCATTTAACAAGTTGCATTTAAGAAAGCTAGAAAAATAAATTTCATGTAATCATTATTTTCCACCGACACGAATTAACTTTTAAAAAAAAATTAACTCCGCCAACTATAAACGTTTTAGTTTATTATTGCCGGTCCCAAGCCCGGAAAAAGGAGGAGGGTTTATATTAAAAAAGTTCGAAAAAAACCCCCAACTTGATTGTTAGCTTGAGACCTCTAAAAGCCTTGGGCCGCCACTGCATTTGGGTTTCTGCATATTTATAGTCTTCCATAGATACAGGGTTTTATTTGATAAATTACACGTGTCATTCTTTTTTTATATTTGGATGACTTGTTTATTTAAAAACAAATAACTTCTTGATTTTTATATGAACAGTGTAGGGTAAGATGTCTTTATGGGGGCGTTTATATGTTATGTGACGGACGGCACGTTATTATAGAGCATTATACACAAGAGGTTTAGTGGATAATGTTTCTCTCAGTCATTAACTCATTATTATTTTATATTATTAACACCCCAAGGCGCCCCGAGGTGGATCCCGGTACATTGGGGGCGTTTTGGGTGGGGAAAACGCCCCTATGCATTGTCCAATGGTTATCCTATATGGAAGGACCATGAGTCAAGACCAGGACAAATGAACCAAATACCTCATTCTGTAAGGATGGGTCATTAGAAATTGACGAGTCAAAGGATTTTTTTTTCAAACATTGGCGAGACGACGTGATTTTTGAAAGTGGCTAGACAAAAAAAACGTTTGTCCACAAAGTTAAAAGTTGTCAGGACTTGATTTCCATAACTTTGGGTTTATGTATATTATATTAACATAATCTATTCTACTCATATTATTTTGTTTTTCGCTTATAACTTTTAATGTAAGTAGTTTTATAATATTTTGAATGCACCATTACAACGTGCTTATTTTAATCTACGCATCGCCATAAATTGTATACAAGGCCGACCCGGGTCAAATCTATATAGAATGTTGTAGAATGCAAACAGAGACATCTCCTTTAGACGACGTGTGCCCTTAAATTTGAAGGCAACTTGTCCTTAAACTTTTGGGGTGAATGCATATTAACGGCCAACTCATTCTGCCCATATTTTACCCAACCCAAACATCCAACCCAACTCTTTCATTAATGTAATTGAGAAACTATATGTAGCTTGAGTAGAAATAACAATTGAATAAGAAAATTAGATAACAATAAGATAATACTCTTGTTTATTAACAAACTAAGAATGAGAAACTATACGTAGCTTGAGTAGAAATAACAAAACTTTAATATACACATTCAACTTTTTGTTGAAAAAAATTGAAAATCGTCTTCAGTGTGTTTTGTTCTAGCATGGAATACACACAACGCCCAAATTATCAAATGGTAAAGGACAGAAGATGTGGATCTCGTTAACAAAAATCAATGCACAGCCAAAAGGATTAATTTTATAATCTCTAAACTATAATCTTCAAAACTATTTGATCCAAAATCAATATCTATCAATGTATGGCCAAAAAGATGTTCGCATTAGACTTCATTTCTCACGTCGATGTCCACCACAATTTCATGTATATCAGCTCTCATGAATCTGCACACTAAACAACAAATTGTCACGTAATTTGAGGCACGAACTAGTCATCTCATGTTTCCATGATATTTTTCTGCATCATTGCTTCTCTAATTTTACACATATTGGTCAAAAATAAAGTCAAGTTACAAAATATATGTTGATATGATGAGGACATACCATTGTAACTTTTTTCCTAAATTGAGTAAGGACAGGATATATGTTCTCGAATGCAGCAGAAGTTTCATCTCTGGCCTGAAAACGGTCAATTATAGAGTTAAAATCAGAACAAAAATAGATAAAAAGAACTGTTTAAGAATAAAAGCTTAAAGGAAGTGAAAATATCAACACACCTTGGCTCCCGTGAGAACAATTTTCCCCGAAACAAATATCAGAAGAACGATTTTTGGTTGTTTCATTCGATATACAAGACCAGGGAATAATTCGGGTTCATACTGTATGAAGAAACAGAAAGAACAAATAACAAATAATTATACTAACATAGAGGTGGCTTTTTCAGCCTATTTATAATCACGGGTTGTGTTTTAACGGGTCAGGCTGAAAGTCAAACGAAAGCCTATTTTTATGCAACATTCTAAAGCTTTTTATTCTAAGATTTTAATTGTTGAACTACTGAGAAATGCACAAGTATGATATTTGGTCAAAACTAGCACAATAAGTCAATAATTATTATTTGTTTTAAAAACAGGCGAAAAGTGCTAACGAGTCAACTCAACCTAGTCTGACTCGTTTCAACACAGACCCGTTTTGACGATGTTGCCAACTCTAGTAGAAGATTGTTAACTCACAGTTGAAAAGGCACCGTGATCATTAGCCAGTCCTTCAAGCCTAATGGGAAACTTTACATCACATGAACCAACAATATTCTGAATTTTGAAATCCTACAAAACACAACAGGTCGGGTTAAATGAATATAAAGCATACATTAATAAGAATAATGATGGAATTTACGAGAGAAAAGTTACCTTAAACTTGGCTGGGAATCCAAGTTTTTGAATAATCCGAGCAAACTGTAGAACCAGCAATCGCACAATTAGAACAAAATACAATGGTGATGATTTGATGAAACTAAATAGCTTCCATTCTCAGTTTATTTAATTCTAAGACTAAAAGTGCGAGACAAATTTAATAAAAAGAAGGAACCTTGCGAGCGGCCAGTTTGGACTGATGTTCACTCTTGGCTCCGGTACATACCTGCAGCAGTAAGGTCAAAATGGTCAAGACATGTTTGTTCCTATTCCTTAGTGATATACTCATACAATGCTAAACCAGACTCACCATTTTCCCAGTGCGAAAAATTAGAGCTGTTGTCTTGGGTTCTCGAATTCTCATTATTATTGCAGCGAATCGCTGAATAATAAATATAACAAATCCATGAAATCCAGTTTATAAAGGAAGCATTTTTCTATACACTATTATAGAATACCTTTGGATTGTATTCCGCATTGCGAGCATGCAATGCAATTTCCTTTAGATCAAGGGTACAATCCAGATTGACAGTAGACACAACATTCCTACAAGTATCAAGAAAACAAGTACATCAAAATTTACAAGTGCAAAACTAATAATATTACAGTATTGAAGAATGCAGATTAATAGATTTATATTTCTATTACATTATAATTTTTTTTTAACTTTCTATGCCTATTATGTGTGTGTGTGTGTGTAGGCATATATTACACTTTAGTGTCCTTTTTGTGCATGAATAAATCTCTTTCAGATCTAGCTTGCAATAAGTATTCAAAGTTGCAAGATTCTCGTTCGTACAAAATACACCGAAATTTTAAAGTGGATATTCATTAAAGTCCATACTTATATCGTGTTTATTGAACGACAAATTTTTTACTTCCCAGACATCCACCAACCCTGGGACTAATAAGGCCACATAAATCCCCAAAAATAACTAATAATATAACAGATTCTGAAGAAACAAATCAAGCACTCACAAAACATGATAAGTTATTATGAAAACATTAATGAAACGATTTGAAAAACTAGGTTTTCTATATATAATGTTAAAGGTAATAAGAAAACTACTTACTGAAGTGTCGGAACAATTCCGGACGGGTGCATAGAGAGATCAACTTGATCAGCCATTAATAATATACCCTTACTGTTTTAAACAAATTGAACGTTAATAAATTCATTCATTGAGTTTATTCAAGAGTTCGATTTTAGCAATTTAGGGTTCTTTAAGCTCAAGTAACAATATCAAATTAATTGACCTTTGATGGAGTATTAACGGCTACGATTAGATGATTGAATGAAGACTAAGATACGATCAACTTGCAAGGGGTTTAATAAGAGGCGTGAAATTTCGAATATGGTGACCTTTAATACCAACAGATGGGGTATATATAGGGCTTTGTGGCGGTGTTTGTATATTTAGAGTTCCCAAAATACCCTTTTGAGATTTACTGGTACTTGTCAAATAGAGGGTATGATTGTAAATTCGGTGATGTGATTGTATGATACTATGATTTATGATTTTGGGTTTTCAAAACTTGGGCTGACGATCTAGTTAGAATGTATATGGGCCGTTACATCAAGCTATGTAAAAGTAAGTTTAGCCGTTAGGGATTAGAATTTAGTGAAAGAATAAAATTATACGGACAACAAATCTTTTAAATCGGTTACTGGTAAAATTCACTGCATCGGGATTCATTCACCTCCGAACCGAGGAAAACCCTCACCTAGGGCCGACGCTCGGCGAACACTCGCACGAAGGCACGGCAGTGTGGTGAGATAAAACCCGTTAAGTCACCATAAAACCCGTTAAGTTCAAGGATCGAACTATTGATCATCTACCCACTTTGAATCTTAATCTCGATCACCAAGTTAAAAGTGAGATCGATATGAGGGATAATACCCATTTGAAGGGTTATTTTCCACTCTTTTTGCTAATGAAAAAGATAAAGTTCGCCTAGTTCGAGATTATTACGATAGAATTTATGATAATGTAGTTTGGAAGTGTAGAAGGAAAAATGCAGTTGCGTCCCCACAAGCTCCAAAGCTCTTTCTAATTGCATCTCATTGTTACAACAAGCTCATTTTTTCTTTTTCTCCTAATAGATGGACTAGGTCTAGAAGCAATTGTTCGGTAATTTGTAAGTGTTTTCTATGAAATGGCTCTTGCTTGACTTCTAAAATGTTACAATTCCATTTGTTATTAAGTATAATTGGATTCCTATCAAACTAAACTTTTATTTTTGGAAAGCAAAAATGAATCGGTTGTCTACGCTTGTGGCGAGCATTTGTTTACGTCATGTTTCTTCAGCGGCTTACTTTTGCAAATTGTGAGTAACTGGTATAAGATCCCCCCCCCCCCTTCCCCAACCTACCTCTCTTTCTCTCTCTCTCTATTTATGGTCATTATGGGCGGGATCTTCTTTTAATTCACAATTCTTGCAACTTCAGGCATCATAAACCATAAGGGTAAGGTGAAACATGACATTATTCTCGTATCGTATCGTTTTGGTGTATTTGGTGAAGGATAAATGATTTGGTCCATTCTCTGGAAAGTCGTTGGGGGTATGTGTGGATTAAAAACATATCGAAGTTTAAAAAGTTTATTATGAGACATCTCTTTGTTATAACTTGGTTGTTGATTTTGTCTCCTTGCATCTTGCTAGTGGGTTATAATAAATTTGTTGTTAAAAATAACAAATAAATAAAATAAAATAGTTAAGCTAGAGTCTATTGTTGCAAATTTTATAAAAAAGAAGATATATATTCTTTTAATTTTTTTGTTAAAATAAAGTCCTAAAATATTCTCTAAAGCATATAATCCATGTCTAACACCATCGGGACAACTTTAACTACCTTAAGATTAAATTTAAAACACAATTAATCGCCCACTAATCCGAACCAAGAAAAGGACACCTTTTCCTAGCCCTCATGTGAACCATTCAAACTAGCATAGCTGGCCACATGTTCTTAAAACACTCGATAAATAAGAAAAAGGCATGACAAGTGATTTCATCATCTTTGTTCCCTCTTATTTATGCTCTCTTTCCTTCCAAAAAACAGTAGCTAAACTCTTTTGATAAATCAACTTGAATGCAAAATCCATTGGTTGTTCTATCTTTTTAATTAAATACGTTTATCAATTTTTTTTTTTTGTTATTTTAAGTTTTTGTGGTTCACATGAAAAGCTCGAAGCAATAAGACTTTTAACAACTTATTCACATTTAATGACAAGATAATAGAGAGAGAAAGGAAACTATATTTATGTGGATTATCTGGATGAAGAATGGGCTGAAAATCATCTCTCTATCATGATCTTCTTGATGTAATTTAACTCGTTCGATAAATCAGGAGGAGCACAAAGGATTCCTGTTTACGTGAAAGCGGGCAATTCCGCACTAATCTAAACTAGGACTTGTCATTTCAAGTAAGTTTTCGCATTTCTAAAGGTAACCTTATTAATAAAGTGACAACAAGCACTTCAAAGTAAACTTTCTCCGTGGTTCCCTTGGACCAATTTACGATGTCTCCGTCGCTAACGTTCGTCAAGCAGATCATGTGGGTTGCCCTTCACAAATCGCCCTATATAAGCTCTTAATAGGTTGCTTCTAACTATCTTTATAATAAAAACTCTTCGGTTTAATTTTTGCTTTTATAAATGAATTCAAACTAGAATTAACAAATTGATTCAAATTCAAGTTTATTAAAATAAACTTAATTATAAGTAAAACAAGTAAACTATTCAAACCATGGAAATGAACTGGTGAGATGCCTTTTGATCCTTTTAAACGACAATCTAAAGCCCTGCAAATACCACAAGTGATGTAGTTGAAACTTCATGTACATCAATACAAGAGGAAATTGTTTCCACAAACGATACAACTTCAGCAATTAATAAAAACAAACTCGGGATACCAGTGAATAATAATAATAATAATAATAATAATAATAATAATAATAATAATAATAATAATAATAATAATAATGTTATTTTCCATAGCAACCGTAATTTTTTGAAAAGTGACAATTTCAGTACATAATCATGTCAGCAGAAGCCAAAATAGGTTGGCAAGCATAAACACAACTCAGTGAGTTATTCATAAACTCGTCGCCACCACCGCCGTACAGCTCACCGGAAAACCCACCTCCGGCACCAACAGCTTGTTGCGTAAAGGCCATGATCTCGTTGATAGACTGCAGCCGGTGACTGAGCTCTGCCACCTGAGCTCTCAGCACAGAGTTCTCAGCCTCCATGTTCATACAATGCTGTGTGGTCATGCTGATACTAGCCATGACTCGGTTATTCTCGTTCCTGAGTTGACTCAGCTGAGTCATGAGATCGTTCAGGTGCTTTTGCTTCCTCATTCTTGACCGCCTTGCTGATTCCCTGTTCGATATCATTCTTCTTCTTTTATTCATGTTCAGTTCTTCTTGAAGATCTGAATCACTAGACGACGTCGTTGTGCCACTAGTGGAACCCATGAAAGTGCAAAAAAAGCTTGAAATTGGTGATTTTAAGAGAGAATTTAGGGAAATTAGCGGAAGCCCAGATGGTAATTAAGCTTTAATTTGATTGTTTAATCGATTACAAGATCTGGTATCGTGTATAAATAAAGATCTGGCGGAATTTATTTATAGATGCAAAAACAGAGGAAGTAACATTAAGTTGAAATTGATGATTTTGAGTGAGAAATTGGAAAAATTAACGAGATCCCAGATGGTAATTAAGGTTTAATTTGACTATTTTATCGATTACAAGATATAATATTACGTATAAGCAAAGATCTAGAGAGATTTATTAATTGATGTGAAAACAGAGGAATAAGAGTTATTTTGAAATTGATGATTTTAAGAAATTGATTGGAGAAACTAAGAGGAATCCAGATGGTAATAAAGGTTTATTTTATTATTTGAATGATTGATATGATAATTTATATATGGGAAAAACAGAGGAAGAAGAAAGAATCATGAGATGTAATAAAACCAGTAGAGGAAGACAACTGAGAAAGATTGAACTAAATGAGTACAGCGCCAATAAGTGGAATTGATGATCCACCCAGAAACAAACAATTCACTAAGAATTGGAGACATTTATTCGAAACATTAAAGACCTTAAATTGAACATGAATGTTGGCTAAAGAGAAGTTAAAATGTGGGGTTAGGTGTAGAAGGTTGAATTTGCAGAGGAGATGCTGAAGAACATAGAACGGAGATGGAGAAAAGAACACAATGTTTTAGGAATTTATAAGGAGAAAAAGGACCAAATATATTCCATTGTATTTAATATTTCAATATGATTTTGGGGTTAAGCTTAACGCGTAATATTTAACCACACAATATCATAAATGAGGATCTCGATACACACAAGGAAACTCGTGAAACTAATGAGTAATTAGTAAAGTAATTGGGTTACTGAGAAGTATCAATTATGGTTGTATAAGCCGTATATGGCTAGGGTTATCAAAACGTGTCAAATGCACATATGTTAGTATGTTACCGTCCCTATTAATGACTCATAACTGTTTTAAAAAAAGTAATTGACTACATCTTAGATTTAGATAATTACAATGTGGAGGGAACCTTTAATATTTATGAAATAAACTAAACTAGATACAAACCTTAAAGAAACCTAATTCAAATACTAATACTTTCTAATTTGGTCAATACCTTTGTAAAGACTGATTACACATTTTTCTTTTATCTCATCGGGAAAATACGATCATATATGGGTCCAAATGTCCAATTGTATCCATAGGTATAAGAAGAAGCTTTATCACATTGAGATATTTTCATTTGATCATATTTCGAGTTTTGATAAGGACTGCAAATGTATACTTGACACCTCTTCTCAAGTTGTAGCATAGATGTTGATCATGCCCAACTTGCCTATGTCGTATCATAAACTAGTTTGTCTAAAAAAATAAGAGCATGAAACCGAGTCAGGAATGAGCAACGACATTTAGAACAGGGACACAGGCAAATGGTACTTCAACAATGAACATAGGGTTCATAGAAATGGTTAATACTCAATTCAAGGGTTCATAGAAATGGTTAATACTCATCTTTTATCTACCAAAAGTAATGCTTTTATTGTCCTTCAAGGGTTCATAGAAATGGTTAATACTCAATTCAATACCAAAGTTAAATGCATACGATCTGATAATGCTTTTGAATTGGGTTCTGGTACAAAACAAGCTGAATATTTTTTAAGTAAAGGCATAATTCACCAGACAAATTGTGTTGGTGTTCCTCAACAAAACGGACTTGTTGAGAGGAAATATAAACACTTACTAGAAACAGCTCGTGCTTTGCTATTTCAATACAATCTTCCACTCAATTTTTGGGGAGATTGTGTTCTCACAGCTACTCATCTTATTAATTTGTTTCCCACTGAACTTTTAGATGGGAAAACTCCTTATGAGACATTAAACGGTAAACAACCATCTTATAAGCATTTGAAATGTTTTGGTTGTTTATGTTATGCTTCCACACTTAAACAAGGAAGAAACAAGTTTCAACTTCATGCTATCCCATGTCTTTTTATCGGTTATCCCCTTGGCAAAAAGGGATAAAAGCTTTATAATCTTCATACTCGTTCTGTTTTTGTCTCAAAAGATGTGATTTTTTTTAAAACTCACTTTCTGTCTCTTAAACATATTGATCCATCTTACATATTTCCTCCTATTGATCATTTGTTTGATGATCTTTCCTCTCATATCTCTACTGATCTTTCTTCATCTTCCACATCTTCTTCTATTTCTCATTCTCATAATCCAATTTCTATCAATCCTTTTCATTCTATTTCTTCTTCTGATCAACTTATTCCTCCTTTTGATCCTCCTGATCGACGATCCTCAAGATCTACTCATCCTCCACCGTATTTGGCAGATTCTGTGTGCAATCATATATCCACTCTATCTACTGATTCTCAAAATCAGCCTTCCTCTTGCTTTCATACTCTTACTAATTTCTGTTTCTCCACTCTTTCTATCCCTTTTCATGAAGTGCCATTACAAAGTCAACAACTTGTTCATGCACTTGATACGATTCATGAACCAAGTTCTTACACAGAAGCTTCCAAACATCCTGCTTGGCAGGAAGCAATGCTTAAAGAATTTCAGGCTTTAGAAGCTAATCGTACTTGGCAGATAGTTGATCTTCCTCATGGTAAGAAACCTATTAATGTAAATGGGTTTACAAAGTGAAATATCATGCTGATGGAACAGTAGAACGATGTAAAGCTCGATTGGTAGTTCGTGGTGATACTCAAAAAACCGGCATTGACTATACAGAAACTTTTTCCCATGTTATTAAAATGACTACAATCCGTAGTCTTATTGCAATTGCAACAAAAATGAAATGGCAACTTTGTCAATTGGATGTGAATAAGGTTTCTCCATGGGGATCTTGATGAAGAAATTTATATGCAACCTCCTCCGGGTATGAATATTTCCTCTTCTCAATGCCTCCGTCTTAGAAAGTCACTTTATGGTCTCAAACAAGCATCTCGCCAATGGTATGACAAGTTATCTAATGGCCTTAAATCAAGAGGTTATGTTCGGTCTTCCAACGATTATTCTCTATTTTTCAAAACTATGGGAAAATCGGTGGTGTATGTGGCTGTTTACGTTGACAATATCTTGCTTGCTGGTAATGATTCTGACGAGATTAGTAATTTGAAGTCTTTTCTTGATTCAACATTTAAAATCAAGGATTTGGGACTTATCAATTATTTTCTTGGTATTGAGGTGTTACAATATTCACATAGTCTTATTACGACTCAAAGAAAATTTGCAAAAGATATGATGTCTGAATTTCTCCCTGTCACTACTACTTCAGTTTCTTGTCCATTGCCTCCAAATTTACAGCTTAAAACTACTGATGGGCTGCCCTTTTCTGATCCTCTGAAGTACAGACGTCTTGTGGGAAAATTGAATTATCTAACTTACACAAGACCTGATTTATCTTTTGCAGTCCAGTTTTTAAGCCAATTATGCAAGATCCTCGTTTGCCACACTGGGATGCTGCTTTACACACTTTGGCTTATGTCCATGGTACATATTCTCAAGGGTTATTTTTTAATGATACTGCCAAGTTTGATCTCACAGCTTTTTGTGATTTTGACTGGGCTTCTTGTCCAAATATTCGACGATCTGTTAGTGGCTATTACATATCTCTAGGTGGTAGTCCAATCTCTTGGAAATCCAAAAAACAAACTACCATATCCCTTAGTTCCGCAGAAGTAGAGTACAGGTCTCTTCGAAGAGTTACGACTGAATTAACATGGCTCACACGCTTGCTACATGATTTTCAAGTCCCACAAGTTTCACCTATTCCTGTAAAGTGTGATATCCAAGCAACGATTCATATCGCCAAAAACCCGGTATTTCATGAGCGTACTAAGCATATCGAACTTGATTGTCATTTTGTTCGTGAGAAACTACAAGATGATGCATACTCCTTCAACCGATAAGCTTGCTGACATATTAACAAATAGTCTTTCTCATCCACAACGTCATCATATACTTTCCAAGTTGGGTGTTTTACAACCTCCAACTTGAGGGGGGTGTTGACATAATTACCCTTGCCATAGGTAGTTAGTGTATTTTAATCTGTTATGTATTTTGTTTGAGTTAGTTAGCAGGTTAGTTAAATTTTTCTTTGTATATAATACTTTGTAATTGGTTGAGTTAGGTAATAAAAAAATGAATCATTTTTCACATCTCTTCTCTCTCAAAAACAAGAATTACAAAAGGAACCGCATTCCATTAAAAAAAACACAAAATCATTCTTCCACACCCCATACTTTTTTTTTTCATCCCATTAACTATTCACCCTAGTTTATTGACACCACCAACCGGCCACCTCCTTGCCACCACCACCATCCTTGTTATTGTCTCCACCACCACCACCACCACCACCATTGTCATTGCCGCCACCACCTTCATCACAACCATCGTCTCCACCACCATATCCACCACCCAAAACCATCTTCAGCGCCACCACAACCGGCACCATCACCCTCATTACAAAGGAAAAACTATTCTGATAGTTTTCTTTATATTAATTTAAGGTAGGACCATAGGGTATTGTTGTCATTTTTATTTCATTTATTCGTTTTTTCTTGCCCACCAAACACAAGGTAATGATCTATTTCATTCTAACATGTTAACCAAAGAAGAAAATGAAATTGTTATGATTCATTTCATTCTCTTGTTCACTTTATACCAAAAAATCCCTTAGTTCAATGTGATCGCATGGAATATAAACTGTTATATGTGTGTGTAAATTCAAATTTTGCATTTGCAAGAACAGGCTATGTTTACAGATTCATAGATAAAATCAGTAGACAAAATATGGATAAAATAATAATTATATGATATATTCCTTTATTCTCTGTCTAGCATATCTTTTGAAAAAAAAAAGAGAAACAAATAAGATTTATTCACACGTTTTCTCTAGTTTTGTTTTCTTTTCAACCTTTTATTATGTTACAAGCATCTTTTTGATAAAAACAATAAATTGTAAAGTTAAAACATACGTAATTTCTGGTGGAAAAACATTTAGAATCTTGGAATTAATAAAGTAAAAATGGAGATCGGACAAGTGGGGTTTGGAAGGCATAGCCTCCCAACGGTCTATAACCATGTAGATCTAGCTAGGTATCAATATTTATTTAAATATTTCAAATTTTTATTGATATTGAAAATAAAATATATTTTGCTTAACATTCCATCTCAGTCCATCAAAATCTCGCTCCCTCCCTCTTTCTCACATACGCATATTAGGGAGTTTTGGCGTGACCATCCTAATATAAAAGAAATATTTTTGGTATCAAGATGGGTGGGGCGGTATTATCACCGTTATCGAACCCACACCAATCCCATTCCAAACATATTCCATCTGAATCCATCAAAATCTTTCTCACTTGTCTCTCTCTCTCTCTCTCTCTCTCACGTACATTTAGAAGCTTTGGTGTGGCCATCCTAGTATGAAAGAAATATTTTTGGTACTGAGATGGGTGGTGAGTTGGTATTCTCGTCGTTATTGAACCCGCGCCAATCCAATTCCAAACCTACTTCGTGCACTCTATTAATAAAAAATAATAACTTGTTAAGACGTACTCTGATTTATTAATTTTTTAAACTCATCACATTCTGATGTAATTGATTTATAAAAATTATTATGATTTCATATTTGTGTCACTTTATGTATTTAAATTATGGTAAATGTATATTTGTATTTGTGTCACATTACAACTTCATATTTATATCACGTTAGTATTACTAAAACAAAACACAACCAACATTCATCGTCTCTTTTGGTTTCATTTTTCAACTTTGTTCCCTCAGCTATACTTTGCAATCATCTTTGATTACATATTTTTTCGGACTACCATCACACCGTCTTTCAGCCACTACAAAACCATAATTTCATTTACTAAAATTTAAAACACAACTCTCCAAGGTCAACTCGATTGTAAAAAAAAATAAGCTGAAAATTGAAACTCATTTTAAGAGGCCCCAAATTTCTAAGACTTGATTAAGTTTGACCACCACTTAATTGTGAAACAACCCCGTATTTTTATCTTAGAAAATTTTGAAATACAAACTCTAAAGCACTTTGTATTCTTAAAAAAATTACAAATTTTATGATCTTGAAAACCATTAGATTAATATATACTTTAAAAATAAATATCATGAAAAGATAAATAATAAAAGAATTTCCGGGATGCCACCACTAGAGATATATTTTTAACGACTAAACGTTTTATTTTATAGCGATTGAACTATTGACATCATACTCTACACCCTAATAACTTCATTAAAACGGAAACGGGTTGTTATATTTTTATTTAACAATTATATATATATATATATATAAGATTTAAAATATTTGATAACAATAAAAAAAACTTTTTCAAACAAAAAAAACAAAGAAAGAAACAAACAATTGATGAAAGTTAGATGAAAAAAAGTAAATGAATAGAGTTAGAGGGTATATTTATAGGCAGGAGATATGGGGGCCCAGATTTGTATGTGTTGATTCAGAGATTGGGCGGTGGTCTCCAACATGGGGGTCCGAGCTCAAAAGTACGGACTGTCCAAACCCACCTTTCCTGCATGTGCAAACTATAAACTTTATGCATAACAAAAGTTCATATATATATATATATATATACTATCTTATAATACATATAGAGAGGAAGGGTAATTTTACTAAAAACTCTTAAAATTAAGAGTTTACAACTTATAATGCTTGAATTACAACCATTTGTTGGCTAAAACACAAAGCCCCTCTCGCGCATGTATCTTCAATTCAAAATTAAAAATCATTCATTTTTCTTGAAACCTCTTCTCTCTCTCTCTCTTGAACTCTAATCCTTGACGATGATGGCCAGACCATCACAAGCAGCGTCGGCGAAAGTGGTTTTGTATCAAGTAGCACGGAGCTCTCTCCATCGACCGACCTATTATTTTGGTAAGACTGAGAATTTGTAATCTTTTATCCCTTATTTAAACACCTATAGATTTTGTTTTGGAGGAACCAACAAATTAAGGATTAAGCAGATTAATTGAAGGTCGGCACTTGCATTCCTAACTCTAAAGCAGATTATCTATTCGAAATCTGGAAATTAACCTGATGAAACCCAGATCTAATATCTGCTATTTGTATTACAGGTTTTAGTTTCTTCACCATGTTGTTATTCTGTTACTGTCACTGTTCTTTGTTTTAATTAGTCCTTTCGTTTCAGGTTCTAATTCCAAATTTCTGCAACTTCATGACATATCTTAATCATCCTCACATCCATGAACCAAGGAACTCACTTTTGTTTCTTAATTAGCTTTCTGCATCGCATCCTTTGGTTAATTACTTAAATTGATATGGATGTAATTTATGGTTATTTATGTGAAGTTGTTTAATATTCATGGCGCTATCTCTGTTTTGCACTATTTGGATGATTGTTGTTATTCTTGAATGCCCTATTTACCGATTCAGGTATGGTGTTCGAAAGTGTATTATCAGAGGGAACAAACAACAGAATTCGTATTTCGATTTTACCAAGATAAATTCCTCATTGGTCTACATATATTGATCGTGTTCAGGTAGAATTTTTCTTGATCTCTATTTTATATCTAATTCTATTGAAAAACCAGAGCTGAGCTTTTGTTAACTAAAACAGATGAGAAGGTTGAATCGCTCTTCTGGTGATGTAAGAGCCTATGGCTGAGTGCAAATAAGAAGAAATTATGTTGTGTTTAGGTCAGCTGAGGTTTTTAAGTTCTATTTTGAAAAGATGATATGTATGGTTATTTGTGTCATATCTTTTGGACATGCTCCAGGATAAAAATTGAAACTATTTGCACAGTTTCACTTGTGAATAAGGTTTATATATTGATGATTCATTTATAGAAAAAGGACATTAATTTAATTTTTGTATTGTTTACGTGATTTTTTTTTTTTTTTTTTTTTTTTTGCGGATAGGGGTCCTGAAGATGAGGCTGCAACTAATTCAGATTATCAACATGATGAAGATTGTGGGACTTTGGTTGAAAAATGTCCATGGATATTTGATGGGTTTCAATATATGATTAAGGTACATTTTGTGCATTGAAATAAAAAATGTCGGTTAATCTTAGATAGGCATGTAAAAGAACATAATCGTGTTTTAGATTATCTGGAGGCACCCTAACTCAGTTTGTAAATGAGCTCGAGTTCAATTAATCAAGTTTAGTCCCAAGGTATTGAAACCCAAAAAGATGTTGGCCAAACTTAAACGAGATATGATAGCTTCTTTATGTTCTTAAAAAGAAAAGACCACTCTCAACTCTCGCTTCAAGCAGTGCGCTGACTTGGTTACTGATTTTAATAAAATGACTTGGTTACATATTTGTATTAAACTTGTGATTCAACCCGAACAGAACCAACATTGCTAATATAATGGGTTTTTAGATCCCGCCGCATCGCACGAGTTTTGTATTAGGTTAAAGCAGGTGCATGTAGTAAATTCATGAGTTTAGGTGTAAGAAAAAATGCCTGCAACTATTCATTTTCTTTCTATAAACTTAATATCATTATTATTAATGTTATCCTTATTACTATTACGCTTATTTAAATATATTGAATTCTATCAAGCTTTCCTCCTATATTTAATAAGAGAAAGTAAAAATGATATTTTGGATATCTATCGTTCTCACTAAACCAGTTGATTTAAGTTTCTGTACTCACTATTTAATAGATAATTGCGTGCATATTGCGATGACGAGGGTGCATCGCTGCACTTGATGCGATGTCTTTCCTGATGCGCCAATATTCCGCTGATTTTTCAAAATGCGCATGTTAATTTTGCGCTACGTTGCACACATTTTGTCAGTTTAGGGGTCTTTTGAAATTTTATAAGGGGGCATAGTTTTTAATGGATAAATAGGCTGCATGTTTATTTTAGGTGGTTTAAGGGTATGCAATATACAAGGAAACTGTAAGTTGGCGTTGCTTGTTTACAATTGAGCTATTTTCAATCGGAATAACGTCTATTTTCTTGAAACTATATACCTAACGTCCCAAACCTTGCTAAAATCTAACAGTTTTTTTTCTTTGCAGTATTATTATTTTATCGACTCATGGGCAGGAAAATGCACACTTTAGTCGCATGTTAACATGGTGCACTTTCATTTTCTTTAGTATAATAATTTTCATTTATCATTGTTTTTTGTTTAAACTTTTATATTCTCTTATGTAGACCATCATTGCTAAAAAAGTTGTTTCGAAGCTTACCATTTTTGACATAACCAAACATATTTGTGATGCCGTGCAAGCTAAGGCAGAGCAAGGTGTGTTTTTTCTTAAAACTTATAAATTTCTAATAATAATAATGATGATAATAGACGAGATGCTTTGACAGTAGCTCAAATCTGCCAAACTTAAAATGGCAAAGCTGCCAAACACAATTGGATGATTCTTTTCCTATTAATTGGAGTCTATTACATTAATGTTTGTTTTTCTGTTTCTCTTTGGTTCAGGCAGATGGTGCTTTGGTCGGCTTGAAATTGGTTTCAGGAGAATTGGATAGGGGTGGAAACGGGCTTTTGTGACAGAAAAGGGAACCGATACCTGAGTTGGCAGTTTGGTTTCAGTCAAGTTTTTATTGATTAAAAGCTAAGGAGACATATTGTAAAAGGTAACTAATATTACCAAAACACCCTTCATTTATAAAATTGTAAAAGTTTGTTCCTTTTATGTGAACGTTAAAGTCAAAACTGAACTTGAAGCTTGCTTGATCTCAATAAGTCAACTCAGATAAAAAATTATTTATATTGTGAATTCAACTATTACACTTCCATTTTGTTTAAGTTTCTGAACAACCATTCAAGTAATCTTCGAATTTATGGCTATTTTGTTAGTTGTTCTTTCAAAAGTGGTATTGACTTTCAAGAACTCCTTGGTATTAAATATATAGTGATATATTAACTTTCCCGTATGTATTATCCTTACATCTATTTTAAACTTTTGAATTTGTCATTGTTTTAAATGACGTTTTTGAACTTTGAAAGTCAAACAAGAATTTGAAATTAAAATATGTGTTGCATATGCAAAGATTTTGATTTTTTTTCAACAAGTCATATTAGCAAGTGAAATGGCAATTTTTTTTGTCTTTGCATATTGTTAGTTAACGTCATATTAGCGGGTCAAACCTATTTGATCTCCATCTTAGTCTTTTTTGTATGTGTGTCTGTACTCAATGTTTTAAAAACCGGTAAATACGGGCCGACTAAACCGGTTGAACCAGATTCTGGGTAATGGTTCGAAAGGTTCTGGATTAAATTTGGTTTTACCGGACAAGACCAAAAACCGTTTAACTACAATTTTTGAAACATATGTGACAATACTTTATCCCCCTTATTTTGTAATATGAGTATGGAATTGATATAATATTTTAATTAAAAAAATCACAGTTTACAATTTTGGTTCATTACTTTTTGTTTCTGCTGGTTTCTGCAGATTTTATGCATTTACAGCTTTTGTTTTTAAGCAAATTTTATTACTATAGATTTTTGTTTGTGCAGTTTAAAGTATATTTTATTATTCATGAATAGTTTGATTTGGCTAAGAAGAGGTTTCTCGAGATTCTGAAAGCTTTGGAGAGAATGTCTAACATGAACCGCAAAGGTATACGCGTTTGTTTATATATTTAGTTTGAGATTTGAGATGGTACAAAGTTTAACAAGCTTTGAATGTGATTCACATTTTTTGTGTTACTTTTGTAAATTTCAGGTACACATGCTAAAAAGGTATTGATTTGGTTCTGGTCAAACGGTTTTAAGAATGTATCAATTTGGTTCGTGTCATAAGGGACCATTTTAAAAAGGTGTCTCAACGAGCATTTTAAAATGGTATCGATTTTGTTTGGGTTCAAACTTGTCATTTTATAAAGGTGGTTGTTTGGTTTAGGTCAAAATAGGCTTTTTAAAAAGGTACCGACTTGGTTTAGGTCAATAGGCTAATTGATCTTCAATAGTTTGTTAGGTTTCTTTTTGTTACATGGTTGTTTAGTTGTTATAATCATCCTCTTACAAATCGTTATCATTTTTCTTTCATCATCACTAAGAGACTTTTTTATGTTTTAGGTTTTTCATTCAAAAAGGATGTAGAAACAAAGAAGGCCATGAAAAGGTACAATAGAAGGTCATGCAAGAAAGGTCACAATAGAAGGCCACGAAATGGTTAAAGTCATAATAGTAGTTTGACGTGTTCATTTATATTGTATTTTGTTAAGTGTTACAATGGTTGTTTTTTGAATGCTTTATGATTTAAAATAATGAACATTATGAAGATTCGATATGCTTATAAGCAATGCTTTTTATATTCAGAGGCATAATTGGTATTTTGGTAGTTTTAAATTGTCGTAGCATGCAAAGTTTGATATTACAATTTGTTTTGTATTGTACTATTTACAGAGTTGTTTTGTATTCAGGGTAAACTAAGAATGTTTTTTTTTTTGGATATTACCATTAAAAAATGCTGATTTGACTCTACCTTTAAAAAACACAGTTTGACTTGGTCTTTAAACATAACGGCTATACACTGGCTACATTTAATTTACAAAGATGTAGTACGAGATTACATCATTAGGAAAACCGCTACATTCCATTAACAAAATGTATTACATGATTACATGATTCCCTTGTAAACATGTAGGGTCAATTGGTGGAAAAAATAGATGGAAAACAACCATGTAACACCTAAAATAAACTTCAACATCTTATTATGAGCATTTTGAGCCAATTTGTCATAACTATTGATACCTCGTAGAAGGTCGCTAATGATTTCAGCAGATCTTTTGCACAAGGGAGAATCAACCCATCCAACGAACAACAGTTTGGTAATTTATGAATTAGGTCAATATTAATACAAGATTAAAATTGAACAATTATCACTCTTTCGTGACAGAAGAATTGTTGTCCTCGCCGCATCGCGCGGGCATCTACTAGTATATATATATATATATATATCATATTTTTGATATTTTCTTAACAACAAAGATTAAAGAGACAGTAGATGACATGAGGTAGAGAAAAACAGGAGAAAGAGAGAGTGTTTGTGTTTGCAAGCGTTCTTTTAAGTCGGTTTAACTATGTGATCACTAGTTGTGGGGCTTCATTGGGGTGGCAAAAGATGATGGGGCGCTAAGGCCCGAGCGGTAAAGAGTGGAGCTTTAGCACATTAACAGCCTAACGGGGGTGACAAGAAATAGTGGGGCTCAAATGCTTTAATAAGGAAAAGATGTGACTTTTTTAAACCACAACCCGGTGTGAAGTAGTTAAAACAATAAAACCTTACTGTTTATATAATAATAACGTGACGCTTTAACTTAAGGTTTAAAGACTTACCACAACAAGTAGCTTGAGATGGACAAATTTTGGATGGCATGATGATTAGGGTTGACATAGAATTGGTTTTGACGACTTTTATCATGGATGCTCTATTATTTAGAATATTAACAACACTAAATATTTTAAAAGTTCAAACAAAATGTCTCTTTCATGATATGGACTCGAGTGTGTACTAAAGTTTCTATATTTGTGAAGTCATGTTTGCGCACCATTTTTGCGATTTTCTAGTAAAGATATGTATCGTAAAGTCTTGTTTGTGTCACACATAACGAAAGAAAAGAAAGAAAATAAATGATAATATATAAGTTGGTGTCCAGTATTGTTCATACCGACTACCAGTTTTAATATATATTGTATAATAATTTCTATAGGCCTAGATATCTCATATGGATCTTGTATAGATCACTTTCAAATTGAAAGATTTCGTGATACGCATGAATGATAAATCAAACAATTTATAGAGTATAACAAGAACTAACGTGCAAAAACTGGTCTGTAACATGGTACTAGAAATGGACAAAATTTCTTCCTTATGGAGTAAAACATTTACATAACGGGAACCAATCACTAAAAAACTTAATTAATCAGTGTTGAAGTTACCACTATAAGCATGAACCGTTTGCTTCCAATGGACTAACTTGCCACTAATTACTACTTTAGTAGTGCCTTGCTACTATGGTTGCTGTTGATAATTAGTTACGAATAACGATAAGTTTTCATGCAATTTTTCGTTAATACATTCAATTTAGAAGCAACTTCGGTAGCATTCAATAAGGTAAAATAATTTGTGCTTCATTATGGGCACCGGTGACTGGCCAGCAAGATCCTCACTATGGGCACTGCCCCTTGGACCCTACCTTAAGCGTTGGCCTGAACCCCCACCATGGGGATGTTGCCCCCTTGAACCTTTAGCTTGTTGGTGTTTGAAATAAGATTAGTTATGAACAAGCATCTAGTCGACATCTCATAACTAGTATTAATCTATGTTCTTGTTTCCTTTTGGCCTTAGGTGAATCCGGATGAACCAAAATGATTTAACGACACATAATCCATCACATGTGATATCATAGGCAAGTCAAGTTAATCCGACAATACAATTATTCGACCATTTTGCACTACGAAATAAGTAGTAACCATAAATCATATAAAACACGAGTCTCGATCTTACTTTCTGTTGCTTTGCTACAACTCACATCCTTCTTATAGAGAGAACACGCTAGTTAGATAATGTTAGCTATGTTTTATACAGTGTTTTGAAATCCGTCCCGTTACGGCCGGTCGGACCGGTCCGACCGGGACCCGGTCCCTATACCGGGTCGGATCAGTGTATTTGGGCCGTTTTGAAAAACTCGGCCGGTTTTGCGGGTGGACGGTCGGCCCGGACCGGTCCGACTGGTTGACCCGGTGGGTGAACTGGTAAAACCAATTTTTCCATTGATTTCAAAATGAAATGTGCATGCCGGGATTCGAACTTGGGACATTTCGGAGATAGAAACTTTAATAATTACCATGAGCCAACCAACCAAGTTTTATTGATGTCTCCATTGATTAAACATATATCATATATATATTTAAAAAACAACGTATAAAACATAGATAATCATTAAAGTTTGTTATTATTATTATTATTGGTTATTATTAATTTTTATATGTATATGAATTATATATATGTAAATATATATTTAAATTATTTATGACGTCATCCTAGTCAAACACCGGTCCGCCCTCTCGGGTCAGTCCGTCCTTTGACCCGGTAAGTCGTCCGGGTCGACGTCTGAGCCGGGTCTGAAAACATTGGTTTTTTACGGTTAAACACTTAAAACTTATTAATACAAGTTACTAAAATGAAAGATTTCAATGAATTGAAAGTGTAACTTTAATACATCCATTGTTTACATGTTTTATTTAACAAAAGTATTAGTGAAATAACATAGCTTTTATCCAAATGAGGTTGTTCTGTCACTACATAGTTTTATTCGTTGAAATGAGTAACAATGTTACATTCTTTATTTAACGATAAAATTCGACTTACAACTTACAAGTCGTTCAAAGTTCAGCCTAAACACGCATAACCCAACCGAGCTCATGTCAACTCGACTGAACCACCACCAGCCTTGCTCGGGACCTCAATGTCATTATAGTTTGAATACCTCGAGTTCTCTAGCCTTTCACCTTGACCCCAAATTGCATAGGCCTCCTCCCCATGAGCCGCCTCGTCTCCAATCTCCATATCTTCATCCGACATCCTCAATGGCACGAATAGTTGGACAAACAAACACACTAAACTTGTCATCACAACGTTAAGAACAATCACAAACAAAATCCCTAGTAGTTGAACTCCCATTTGTCTAACTCCGTATCTGACGCTTAGATGGGTACCGTGGTGCAAACCTGGGAACAAACCCATGTATTTGTGTGGAGCTCCGTAGAATATCTCGCATAAATGTGGCTCGGAGAATAGGCCGGTGAGGATGCCACCTAGAGAACCAGCTATCGCGTGCGTGTGTAGGACTGCCATTGTGTCGTCGATTTGTTGGAGGAGTTTAGATCGCTTGTGCACCACCATCATAGTGAACCATGGTATTGAACCCGAAAGTAGTCCCATTAGTATGGATGAGTATCCTTGTACCACCCCTGAAAATTTTTATACAAAGTAAATTGTGATGCTATCATGATTCGATGTGTTATTCAAATAATGATATGGGTAAATCCGTAGGTAAAGATACAAGGCCCTTAACTAAATGGGCCTACCAATTTACAGTAAATAACAAAGACAACATAATGGCCTTAATACATATTTCATTGAAGTACCAAATCTCAAATTATTAAGGCGCGTTCGCTTCACAGACTTTTTTAAAGGATTTGAAATTGGAATGGAATAGAATGTTTGAGAATTTCTATCATGTGTTTGGTTGGTTAATATGTATTGGAATTGGAATCTTCTTCATTCTTGGTTTTTTTTTTTTTTTAAGAACGAGGGCAAAGGCGGAAACGTTTTAGTTTTTTTACATTTTTCGTTTTTTATTTATATTTTGAGTTATGATTTTTTTATTAATTTTTTTGAATTTATTTTGGAGGGGTTTTTATTGTTAATAAGAAAATCCTTAACAATCCTTTCAAATAGGTGGGATTTTAAAATCTCATGAAATGTGGGATTTAATGGGATTTAGTTCCATTCCCATTCTTTCATTTAATGAAACGAACATATCAATTCATGGGATTTAAAATCTCATTCCTTAGAATTCCTTAAAAATTCTTGAAACGAACAGGCCCTCCAAAATTATTCTATAGTGTTTTAACGGGTTAAGTTATTCTATATTGTCTCCTAAATTTAGGAAGGGTACAAAGACACAATAAATCGTAAAATATAACAAAATGGTGAGCAAAATAAAATATAATGTTGATTAACATAACACAATGACGATAATAAACAAAAAAACACAACGATAAACACCATCTTTTAATGTAATGGAAGATTAATTTCACACCCATCAAAATTCAAAACTAACATCTCTAATTTAAATAATTATGGGAATTAGATGTACCTGCAGCCGGAGTGATGCAAACTAGACCGGTGATCATGCCTTGAACTGCACCGATCACGGACGCTTTTTTGAAGAAGACAACATCAAGGATGAGCCATGTCAATAGGCTTGTGGCAGCACAAACGTGGGTGTTCAAGACGGCTAAGGAAGCATCTGAGCTGGCCTCATAAGGATCACCACCGTTGAACCCGGTCCAGCCCATCCATAATAGGCCAGCCCCGGCTAACATAAGAATAATGTTGTTTGGAGGAAATCGTTCTCTATCCTTGGTCAATCTTGGTCCAACCTGAGTCAAACACAAAAGTCAAACCACAAAAATAAAGATATAAAAGAGAAATTTTACAGCCGTTAGTAATCTCTCAGTGATCAACGATGGTGTCAACTATTTACGATCATGGACGGACCTTTAAAGGGGCGAGGAGGGGTTCCGGCCCCTCCTGTTTTTGGACTCATAACTTCTGAATATAGCCCTATATATATTCGATAAATATAGCCCGTATATTTCCAATAATATTTTTGGGCTCAGAAGTGGTAATATATGATTTTTATAGTTCAAACCAAACAAACTAAAAGATCTTGTTATTTTTTTAGGATTTATGATCTTTATTTGATGAAAAAATATTGGTTTTTTTATATGCAAGAACTTAATATTAATTTCTAATATTTTCGGCCCTCCTATTTAAAAGTTCAAATTCCGCAACTGTTTAAGATCATTATATTCACATGCATACCCAGTAAGCAGCGGTGAAACCAGCAACCCCTGAAGAAAGATGGATAACATAACCACCCGAGTAGTCAATTATTCCCATAAGAGCTAACCAACCATTAAGGGACCATATTGTGAACGCGCCAACAGTGTATGAAAAAGTAAGCCAAAGCGGGACAAACAACATCCACGCGTAAAAGTTCATCCGTCCCAAAACCGCCCCCGCAATCAAAATCAATGTGATGGCCGCAAAAACAAACTGAAAAAACACCATCGTCGCGTTTGGAAAAAGTCCAAGAAACGCCTTTTCCAAAAGATATTTTTGCATAACCGCGCCGTTGGGTTTTCCCCAAATCGGGATGAGTTTGTCCCCGAAAGAAAGTCTATAACCCCATAACACCCAACATACAAGAACCATAGCAAAAGCATATAGAGCCATAAAAGCCGAGTTAACTGCCCATTTCTTCTTGACGGCTCCACCGTACAAGATTATAAGTCCTGGGACACTTTGAAGGCCGACAAGCGTAGCTGCTGTGAGCTGCCACGCGTTGTCGGCCTTGTTCATCCAGTCAGGACTCCCGAGAGTAGGCAACAAGTTTGCGGGGATAGGGTCTGGTGAACTCATGTCTATACTTTGTGTGTTGAACCAAAATCATGAATGGTTTCTCAAATGTCATTAGATAATGAAATGTATATATACTGCATTTTTGAAAGGGTTCTATGGTTGATTCTCACGATAAATTTGTTAATTTCTATGTGAGATACCATTTTTTTTCTGTCATTTTTGGAACATGCGTGTTACTTTCTAAGAGGTTATTTCATGATTCTATAACGCAAAGCAATTGTTGTCATGGAGTTGTAATTAGTAGGTTTATTTTAACCCAAAAATTTTATAAATATTAATTTATCAGGAGAGGCTATAAGCATTATGTTACATTACTAATTAATCAACCTTCTATTTATCGGATGCCATAAGCTCGTATATGTTATATGTGTACCCGACAAATTAAAAGAGTCTCTTTACGTCTATATTGGGCATTTATGTTACATGTATTTGTCCGTATAGAGCTTTGTATGATATGATGCCGTATGGTATACGCCCGTTTAATTAGGGCAACCAACGTAATAAACAAGTATACGGTTATTATTAATCAATTAATATATTAAGATAAATGTTAAGATATATAAGTAATTTTTAAGTAGGCAGCTATTGAATGTCCCGCTATGGTGCTATGGCATGTAATGTAATTAGCTGTCTAAAGGTATCGATGATTACAAGGTACAAGCCCTTGTTGCAACAACATAGTGTCCCAACACTAACAAGAAAACAAGAGTTACTTTAATGAATCTATTCAATGATTAAATCAAACATGTAATTTGATAAAGCAAGAACACATTTTAAAAATGTTTTTTTCTTTAGATTTTTCTTAATGTTTCACTTTCTGTTTATTGCATGTTAACTAATTGGACTATGATAATTTCCCTCCCTCAACACCAGCCCCCATTATAAACTTCCTTCATCGGCGAAATCAGTGTGGCTGCGGTGGTTAATCGCCATCAATAACCTCCTCATCAAAACACTTGCAACATATATCTCTTATTCTCGCGCCGACAGATTAATATAGGTATCTTTCTCTTTCTATTCACACATTCGTCTAATCAGTTGCTTTTCTATGGTTTGCTTTCTCCAGTAATTTGATTATTTGTTCAAATCGATCATCGAAGTCATTGTTGCTGATTTGCAATTGAAAGAAAATGAAAGGGAGAACTGCGATGGTACTCGCAACAGCAAACAAATTGATTGAAGTAGAGGTAATCATAAACCTATTAATTTAATAAGAACTCAGTTGACTATCATTTGTTAGATTCGTCAATTTTGACCTTGATTATTTCTATAACCGATGGCCATTTGAGGTTTAGAGGAGGGTATAACAAATGTTTGATTATCAAAAATCAAAAAAAGGTTAGACAGACCAAGATGAAATGAACTTATTTTTTAAGGTATTTATTAATAAGGAACAAGATTTTTTAACTTTGTGTTTGTTTTAGAGGGAAGCTTACATACTCATATGGGTCGGACATCACTTATATTTCAATTCAATTTTTTTTTAAATGAAGAACATGTCCAATTAATGCTCAGTTATAAAGGATTTGCAGATACAATTAGATTACTTCTTTTTTGGAACGCTTATAAAGGAAAACATAATGAAAGTTTTTTTCTTCTGGATGTAATGTATTATAACGTAATATGTTATTTTCGATTATTCTGAATGCCTAACGAAACATTATTTGTTTGATAGTTAGAAATCTCAACTAATGCAGTCCAATGCGTTCTGTTTTCATCAGTTTAGTTCATTTTGGTGGGTAAATCAATAATTAGCAATTTGTTCTTTTTGCATTTGTTCATAACCACTTAAGGATTTAATTTACCATGCTAATCTGGATCATTTGTTTTCTATGTTTGCTTTTATCTTCCGAAGGTCACTCCTGTTAGGCGTTGAGGATAGACCCCAGTTTTGTGAAAGATTATGGAGGGATTAGAAAGACTGATGATGCTAAGCTATTTTTTTCTAATTAATTGATAGCACAAGTCTTGCCCACATAAATATAATGAAGTGTGCCATAGTTGTATTTTTTTATACAATAATGCTTTATGATATTGATGCTAAATAACTCTTTTGCTCAGATAATAAGACTCTGTCCTGCATGCAAACACTGTGTGGAACCGTTTGACCACCATCACTGCACTGGATCTGAAATACTTTGGGAAAGAAGGAAGCCCACAGGTGCATTGAAGCAAGAAGGCAATTTTGGTTCAAGTTTTGATGTACCCAATGCTATTTCATAGTTTTATTTATTTTTAATCTATTTGTGAAGTTTGTAGCACTAATAGTGTGCTATTATATGGAGTACTATACATGGATGTTAATTGACATTTTTATTTTAAATAAGATATGCTTTCACAGTCCGGTAGTTAACAACTGTTTTCGTTGTGTTTTCGTTCTTTTAATGTAGTCGGTCAGCTTTGCAATTACAAGTTAAGTATGTTGTTCATTTATCTTAATAGCTATGTACTTAATACTATGTTTATGAATTAAACTACCCGTCCACCGGGGTATAAAACTAGTTCTATATGTATTGATACTTACAGGACGTTTTCTATGTAACTAATATCAAGTAAACAACTTGCATAATTAATCATATAAACACAGCGAGATGCATATGTTGCACATTGAGGCTAGCTACTTAGCTAGTAACAGTTCTTGAAAATTTGCCTATACGAATCATTGATGATCTCCCTTTGCATCGCCACCAGACCTCTTAGGCATTATAGTCTACGTACAAACATTAATAAAACATAATGATTAGTATCATATTGACGATAAAAATAATTACATTATATAAAACCATACGTTCGTAGAAGGACCAGGAGTGTAAAATCACCCAATGTTGGAGCTACTGTAATGGCATGGTAAGGTTCGTGAGTGGTCATAAAGCCAAGGATGCACCCTTCTTCCAGCGATCAACATTTCGCTCCCACTCTTGTGGTCATGAGTATACCGACAACTAGGGTCGATGTCAACATATTTTTCTTTATACAGCTTAGGGGTTGTTTGGTTCATTCAGATCTGAATGAGTCATATTTGAATGAGCCTCTGTCTTATTCAGTAACAACAATAAGTCTGAATGATTCAGACCTAATTTTAACCATCTAAATGTTTTTTCTGTTTGAAACCAATTAACAGTCTGAAGTTTGAATGAATCAGATGTTTACATCTGAATGGTTTCATTCAGATGTAAACAAACAGCCCCTTCGTAAATATCTCCTACCTTTTACCTAGACAATGTGAAATGGATTCGTTACTATAAAATTCAAAAGCTTAACTGCTATAATTCATGCATTTTCATTACATGTATTCTAAAATCTGCCCAAGAGGAGCTTCACACTTATGAATAACATAAGTGTATACTAATTAAGATAAGAAGAAAACTTACGCTCAATTTAGTTACCTTTGAATTGACGTACTTCAGATAATTAGTAGGCGGTGCGGACGACGAATCCTCTTCTTTATGAGGCCTCATGTATTTACGTTGTGTTCCAGAGTCACATTTAACGAGGGGAGGGGAGGGGAAGGAAATTAGGAGAGAAAAGAAAGGAGACGAAAATCCTTTTTTTTTGTGTTCCCGAGTTTAATGAGAAGGAAAGGAAAATCAAGGAATTTACATATTTCATGTGTTCCCAAGTTGAGAGGAAAAGAAAAAAAAGTTATAGTTTTACTATCATACCCTTTAAGTAAAACTAAGATAGAATTACAAATTTTGTCCTTTAAAATAAGACGAATTACGGTTCGTGTCCTTTTCTAAGTTTCCTTGCAGGCGGTGTACTTTAAACTTTTTTTTCCTACAAGTTTTGTCCTTTACGCTAACTGGGTTAGAAAAAGTCAGTTAAATGCCCTCACGTGAGACGCATGTGAGGGCATTTTTGTCTTTTCGTCTACCCTACAACTTCTTCTTCCTCTTTTCTTCTTCCCCCTATCTCTCCTCTCATGTGCATCCACCATCACCACCCACCTTCTTCTTTCAACATCCAAAACCCCACCACCACCTGTTGCCGACTGCCACCACTACCCACCACCTACCGCCGCCACCATCACCTGAACAACTGCCGTCATGTGTCTAATTCAAACATCTCTACAGCAATCTCCCACCGCCGGTCACACAATTCCTTCCATCTCGAATACTCTCCGTCAACGACTGTAAAGCCCGAATTTCATGATTGTTGATGCTACCCATTCAACAAAATCAAAATTAGTAATAAAATGTTACACTGAAGAGAAGAACGTACAAAGAAAGCTTCGAATCACAGGCGATAACAGCTCCCACCCACCACATCATTACCACGCCGACATCGCCGCCACCTAGGGTTCCACGGAAGAACCCGACGGCGACGGTCAACAATGATGAAGAGATACAAGGTTACCTTGCCCCATCGGAGAACACCATCGCCAATGACTCAGACCACCGTAGGTAACACTCATCGCTTCAGCAGACAACCACCACAACCGCCACCTAGGGTTCTGATAGGGAACCCGGTAACAAATCTGAGATCCGGGTTAATATTTTAGGGTTTCGTGGTCGATTTAAAAAGTTTGGGCTTCATGGTGGCAGTTGCAGGTGTTGGCTGTTGTGTAGTGGTGGTTGCGGTATGGTGGTGTGGTTGTTTCTGGTGGCCGGAATTTGTGACGGTGGCTGGCGGTGGCCGATTTAAGAAAGTATGGTTTTGTGGTGGCAGTTACAAGTGTTGGTTGGTGTGTGGCGGTAGCTGTGGGTTTGGGCTTCATGGTGGCCGGAGTTTTGGAAAAGGATGGGTCGGGTTCGGGTGATAGGGATACGGGTTTTGGAAAAGGATGGGTCGGGTTCGGGTGATAGGGATCGTTTGCGGTGGCCGGAGTTTATGGTGATGGTGGTGGCTTAGAGAGAAAGAAGAGAGAAAGGAGGGGATTATATATATTTTCTTTTTTTTTTAATTTAAAGATACACTAAAATTACAATTATGCCCATCACATGTCTGGCACATGTCATACTTAACTGAGTTTTTCTAACCCAGTTAGCGTAAAGGACATAACGTGTAGGAAAAAAATGTTTAAAGTACACCGCCTGCAAGAAAACTTAACAAAGGACACGAACCGTAATTCGTCTTATTTTAAATGACAAAATTTGTAATTCTGTCTAAAACTAATATAAAATTAGTTTTAAGGGTAATTTAGTAATTAAAAAGATTTTCTCTCCTAATCTTTCCAATTTGGGAGGATGAATACATGTTTAAATTTTCTAGTATTTTCCTTCCCCTCCCTCCCATTCTCTCCTTAAAAAAACTCTAGAACATGATATTTTAACATTTTCTCCTCTTTCCCCTCCCCTCCTCTCGTTAAATGAGACTCTGGAACACAGTGTAATAATGTCTACTAAAAAAGTAATACACTAGCGGGGGACGTCAGAACAACTGGGTTTACAACAAAAGGGTTGAATAATTAGTCGAATACAAATGCATAACCAAGTTGTAAAAAACTATCAATTTATGCCGATGATCAGAAGATGTTTGACATTTATTTACCCGTGAAACTATAGCAAGGGCTTCTCTTATAAAGTTTGTAAAAGATGTTATTTCATGCTAGAGTACATGTAAGCCCAATGCTAATGATTTAGCAAGACTACTCCATATTGAGGGGGGACACGAATTTCCCGAAATGACATGCAACATTGACTATATACGTTGGGAATGAAAAAAATGTCCCACTGCTTGAGACAGGTACTATGCAGGCATATATAAGTGTTATCGACAATCATTTTAGAAGGTGTTGCGTCATATGCGTTATAGATATGGCACACATTCTTCGAAATATAATCACTGATCTCCACTTTTTTATTTGTATTTTCAAGTCAGTGAGTTTCGTTGTGATAGGAAGGAGTATAATAGAACATATTATCTTACCGTTGACATATATCCTTCGTAGGCTACCTTTGTCAAGGCAATAACTTCTCCATAGCTCCGAAACACACAAATTGTTCACGCAACACCAAGAGGCCGTTAGGAAAGATGTTGAATGAGCCTTCGGAGTTCTACAAAGCTTGTTTTACGTTTTTTCGACATACATGTCTTGTGTGGAACAAGGATATGATCGGGAATATTATGAGTGCTTGTATAATCATTCATAATATGACCATTGAGGATGAACGAGACACATCCTTCAATATTACGATCCGTCGAAATTTCTAAATCACATTCGTATAAAAAAGTTCTATTAAAGGTGACGAGCAACCAGTTTAATGCTCAATGAATTGCACCTTTATCAAATTATATGACCAATAGGGCAAAACTTCTTGATAAAGAAGCTTACAATGCTTTAAAAAACAATCTCAGCATATATGACAAAAAATATTCATTAATATGCAGTTTTTATCTCACGTATCTTTAATTTTACATTTTACATGTTAACTGTGACTCATTTATCTATCTTATTATGTTTTATTAATATATATTTTTTGTTTTTATATTTAATTTAATCAGCTTTAAAATCAAATATCTATTTTTTTAGTATAAATTATATAAAATAAGTAATATTCATAGAACATATCTAAATAAGCTAGTTTAAATTGGGTCGCTAGCGTGTGTGAAATGTTTGATTAGGTTACGGAGATGAAAAAGAGAGAAAGTCAGTTTCTTTAACGTTTTCTTTTATTTTTAAAAGTTGGATGATAGAAAGTTGTTAATGTGAATGCTCTAATATAGTATATCTTTAAGAGTATTCACATCTATTCCATATATTTCCCCCCTATAATTTAGCTAAAAAACACAATTCCATAAATTTATCTATCATGTTTCAAAATTCTTTCACATTCTATTCCCTATTCATATCCATAAATTAATTCTTTATTATTTTTTTCTCTTTTGTCTTGTTATATAGTAAATAGTGATTGGAGGATATGTGATATATTATATGGTATGGATCAAAATTAAGTTCCTATATTTAGGGTTTTACTTTAGTTGTCATATAACTCATCCATACAATAGGGAATGCATTGGAGAGGTGATTTTGATGGTTTTCTTAACATTTACCCTAAATTATATGAATTTAACAATTTTAGAGAATGGGTTGAGAATGCTCTAAGGGGTGTTTGGGATTCCTTATTTTATTCCCTTATAATTTTTCATTAAGTTAATAAGTTGCAAAAGTGTAACTTATGGAACTTTTCCTCTCACAGAGTAAGTAATCTCAAACACCTTATTACTTTTCAAAAAGTTAATAAGTTATAAGTTGGTAAAAATAAGCAATCCCAAACACCCCCTTAGTGCATGTTTGGGATTGCTTTTTAAAAGTGCCTTTTTGTTTTTTGGAGAGGCAAAATGTCCAAAATGCCCCTCCAAAAGCACCTAAAAGCACCAATTTGATGTTTTTAGGTGCTTTTGGACATTTTGTCTCTCCAAAAAGCAAAAAGCACTTTTAAAAAGCAATTCCATATATACTTTTGAAATCAAACATTTTTTTTAACTTTTTTGAACCATCCCTAATATCTAATGAGCCTTTTTAAGACAAAATGTTAACCATCTATACTGATTTCACGTCACATGTCTAATTTACCAATGAACGTTATTAAGTTAATAAACACATCACTATAAAAAACATCGCCAAGTAAAATTTCAAACTCGAAACCTCAAAAATCTTAAACGTTAATCATCACCTCGTATAATTAAACCTAATCTCAATTCTCAATTGTCATTACATCCAAACACCCATGAATTGCCACGTCATCAGAAAACCCCTATATAAACTAGCAAAATCCACACTACTTTCTACTTCACACTGACCACCACCAATGGCGGCTGCTGCTTCATCCTCTAACCTCCACCTTCAACCCATCTCATTCCCCAAAACCCTAACCCACCAATCAACCCCCAAATCCTTAATCTCCTTCAAACCCACCTTCAAAACCCTCAGCATCCGAGCAATCGTATCCGAAAACCCAACTCAAACCCACCAATTCCACCACTGTTTCACCAAGAAAGACGATGGCTTTCTGTACTGTGAGGGCCTTAAGGTCCAAGAGGTCATGGAGGCCGTTGAGAAACGCCCATTTTATCTCTATAGCAAGCCGCAGATAACCAGAAATGTGGAGGCCTATAAGGATGCCTTGGAGGGTTTGAATTCGATCATCGGGTATGCGATTAAGGCCAATAATAATTTCATGGTTTTGCAGCATTTGAGGAGTTTGGGCTGTGGGGCTGTCTTGGTTAGTGGGAATGAACTCCGCTTGGCTCTTCGTGCTGGTTTCGATCCTACAAGGTACTAAATGTTCTAATTTGCATCAAGATTTGATTCAATTTTGGTTGTTGTGGTAAATTGATAGTATGTTAATTACCTGTTTTTAGTGTTGGCATATTTAGATTACAAGTAATAAAGTCATTTTTTCACAATAGGTTTGAACTTGAAACTTTGTACACTTTTTTAATACCAGCAAAATAAGGTGATCTTGTGACTCAACTTAATGTGTTAAACATGCATTTTGTGTATATATTAGGGGTGTAAACGAGCTAAGCCGGTCATGAGCTGCTCGAGATCGGCTTGCTAAAAGCTCAAATTGAGCCGAGCTTGAACGAGCTCACGCCTGTAAATACGTTTGTTTAATATACGAGCCTAAGCTTATTTATTGAGCTCAAGTTGGCTTGCAAGCCTAATGTGAGATGGAGCTTTAGAAACGAGCTGAGCTCAAGCCAAGTCGAGCTTTAGCTCTGCTTGGCTCGGTTCGTTTCTAAAGCTCATGTACTAGTTGCACTTAATTAATTTGTTGTATAACAATGGAGCCGTGTTAAAAAGTTTTTGCTTTTAAAATAGTTGTTCGACCACTCAATGGAGATGGAATGTGTAATTATGGTGTGAATGACAGGTGCGTATTTAATGGAAATGGAAAGCTTTTGGAGGATCTTGTTCTTGCTGCTCAAGAAGGTGTGTTTGTTAACATAGATAGTGAATTTGATTTGGAAAACATTGTATTAGCAGCAAGAATTGCTGGGAAACAGGTCAATGTATTGCTTCGAATCAATCCCGATGTTGACCCTCAGGTTTGTCATAATTTATACTGAATCTTTTTTTTTATGTATGAACTTACATTCGTTTTGATTATTCAACTCAATTAATCTGAAACAAAGATTATTTAACTCAAATACTAAGTTATTATAACATACACACAACAAAATATCTCAATATCAAATATGCCTGTTTTGTGCAGTTTGCCCTTTAAGTTTTTAAATAACCTGAAAAACAACTATAAAAATCTTTAGGATTATTACACATTGACACTAACAACTTTACTCTTTTTTTTATATATATTTTATATATTATTTTATGTCATTGTATGTAAGAAAAGGTGATTTATTTATTTACCCTACTTCCAGTTTTTCTAAATTATATTTTTGCTCATTTTATCTTTCTATGTGACATACATTCTGTGCCTTTTATAATTGTACATGGGTAACATTCTATATGAGGTAAAATGGTTACTTGCACACTGCAAAATCATAAAAAAACAAGTGGCATTTTAATGTGGTTAACCGAAAATATTGTGTGGTGTTTCAGAATGCAATAGAAGTAACATGAAAAGAGAAGTGTTATTTTATTGCACTCTGGTATTTTTTTTGAAATGTGATGCATACTTATTATGCCATAATCGCTTGCTTGGTTTATATTTCAACTATTTTTTGGCCCAATATATCAATGTTATGTACTTTTAGTATTTAATAACATTATTTTTTTTAGGTCCATCCTTATGTTGCAACCGGGAACAAGAACTCCAAATTCGGTATAAGAAACGAGAAATTGCAATGGTTTTTAGATGAAGTGAAGTCATATCCTGATGAACTTAAACTAGTTGGGGCCCATTGCCATCTTGGATCCACCATTACCAAGGTATATGTTTGCCTATATGTCATTTTATTTTATTTAGTTATTTACTACAAAATGGATAAGTATATGTGTATTGAAGGAGTAAATAATATTATGAAATTAGTCTTTAGATGTTATCCAAGTCTGATTTGAAAGTTGTACTTGTGGTTTGATTTTACTTGGTTTAAGAATAAATAAACCGGAACAAATTAACAAAAAAGGGTTTTAATTTTTATACCTGTCTTTTAGGTTGACATTTTCAGAGATGCTGCAGCAATTATGGTGAAATTCATTGACGAAATTCGATCCCAAGGGTTTGATATTAGCTATTTGAACATTGGAGGTGGTCTCGGTATCGATTACTATCACACCGGTACCATGCTTCCTACCCCAAGAGATCTCATTGACACAGTAAGAATAACTTTATATATTAAAAAAATGATTAGATTTCTACATATGATCTCTCATATTTGTATACATTCTGTTAATTTCTTTTAAGCAATTATTTATCTGATGTAGGTGCGAGATTTAGTGAAGTCTCAAAATCTCAATTTAATTATTGAACCTGGGAGGTCACTCATTGCTAACACTTGCTGTTTTGTTAACCGTGTAACCGGTGTAAAAACAAACGGTACAAAAAACTTTATTGTGATTGATGGAAGCATGGCTGAACTTATTCGCCCTAGCCTATACGATGCTTATCAAGTAAGATTTCTAAGTAAGGGTATTTTGGTCATTTCACACCACTTTACTGGAACAGTTAGCTGTTCAATGTGGATTGTGTTTTTGTTTTCTTTACTGGTCAACTGGTCAAAAGAGTTAAATAAGAATTGGGCTAAAGATGGATTAAATTGGTAAATGCATAAAACCCCTTTTAATTGTTTATTTTTTTTCCAAAAGTTTGATTTTTTATAAAACTATATAATTTTTTGGAGTCATATGTGGTACACACTAATTCGTTGGAAAAAATAGAAAGTTTAGACAAAAACTGTTCTGTGACAATCAGACCCATCCGTTTTTCCACCTCATCGTATCTAATGTCTTTTATATAAAAATGCAAAACCGACAAAAAAGCATTTTTTTGGTTTTTTTATTATATTTGTTTGCATGACATTGTTCTTATATTCTTTATATGCAGCACATAGAACTGGTTTCTCCTCCACCATCTGATTCTACTGTTTCGACTTTTGATGTTGTGGGCCCGGTTTGCGAGTCGGCTGATTTCTTGGGGAAAAATAGGGAACTACCTGCACCAGCCAAGGTATAATGTTCCGCCTTTTAATTTGATGTTTGTAGATAATAGTTTTAAGTTTGTTTTATCTGATTCTTGAATTTCCTTATATTTCTTGTTTTTTGGTATTAATTTAATAATTGTTTTTATATACAGGGTTCTGGGCTTGTAGTTCACGATGCAGGTGCCTACTGCATGAGTATGGCTTCAACTTACAACCTTAAAATGCGCCCACCCGAGTACTGGGTATGTTTTCTTGACTTTGACTTTGACTTTGACTTTTGAAGTCAAACCAACATATTTTTAGTTATTACTTGTTGAACAACAATGATAAATTGATATTTAGATAATTTATGTAAGAGTATGCATCTTGTTTTCGCAAGAAAAAATTAAAAAAGAGTATGAAATTTGGATCTGAACGATACCAGATTGGACTCTTGATATTTATGAAGTTTCTGCTTAACTAAAACTATTTAATTGGTGTTGTTGAAGGTTGATGAAGATGGATCAGTAGCCAAAATCAGGCATGGGGAGACTTTTGAAGATCATATGAGATATTTTGAGGGGCTCTCAATCTAAACTTATATCGAGGCCAACTTATCCAGACTCGAATTGTGTGTTTGCATCTCACATTATGATTACAAGATTCCAAGTCCAATTAATGGCCAAATCATATGATTCTTATGTGGATTTTACTTGCTATTAATGTCTTTGTTTAACTTGTATCGCATCTTCATGTTTAGAAGATTCACAAGACATGAACTTGACATTGCATCATCATGTTAAATGCACTTTTTGTTTATCGTTGTAGCGACTATCATCCTTGGTTTTGATTCTTTTGAATGAATAATGTAGATCCTTATGTGTATCTCCCAGGCTGCATAATTATTTGCTTTGGGTGGGTCACAGGTCACCAAACAATGTTAGGTTGGTTAGTTGATTTATATAACTGGAGAGTCAATACAGTTTGGTTCTTCCTCAACTATTGCATTATCTTACCCTGGTATGATCATATTCGCGGGTGATGTGTTACTCATGCTAGCTTACTCAAAACGTCAATCTTTTTTTATGATAGTCGTGTGAATAGATGCCACACATGACAAAGTATGTTGATAATAATCGAAGTTAGATCATATAAGTCAAATCTATTTGTGTCGGTCTTTTGTGATCAACAGTTTTAACTGAACATCTTGGATTATTTACTAACTATAGATGTCACTCTCACAATGTCGTTGGTGCGCTAGATGTTTGAAGAGGTAGGTCCCCGCAAAGCCCAGTTGGACCCGCAAGACTCACCTTGAAGAGGTACGTCTGCGCAAAGACCAACTGGATCCGCAGGACCCACCATGCTCAGAGAGATGAAGACCTTACACGCAGTAAGCCAGCTGTTCCCGCAGGAAAGCCTCCCTTGGTACAGTACCCTGCCTGTTCCCGCAGCTATGGGTACAAGCCAAGAAGGAAGGCTACCCGCACTAACAGTAAGGCTACACGCATAAGGCACTAACTCTTATACTTCAGTAATGTCACCTGAAAAAGGAATGAGCAGGGCGGGAATATTCCCGCCCAAAAGAGCCAGTCTGTACGCTTCTAGAAGATCTTTTGTACTATACCTACCAAGGTATGGACAAATAGACAAGATCTGACGAAAGCGACCCATGAACCAATCACAGGGCGACAGCTCACCGACTATAGTACGAGGAGGAGCACGCTCTAGTACAAAATGTCACTATCAGCCGCTGCCTACCCACCAACTCCCATCGTGGCACGAACGTAGCCCATAGTTGGTGGAAAAGGAATATTATATACAGCTGGCCGTACCTGCTTGGAAACCTACCTTCGGCTATAAATACTCCAACACCTTGGAGCGGTATCATGATATATTATCTTATCTTCTCTCTAGATATTTCTCTCTATATACACTTATATTCAGAGCAATCTAGTCTGATTCTCACGCCGGAGGGTGGTCACAAGGAGGAACCCCCCCTTCTCAGTGACGAGCTCACGGTGTCTGTTTTGCAGGTTGAGAAGAATAACCATCTTTGCCGGACCTAACCCTCGTGGGAAACATCTACTTAACCCTAAGATTATCCTTAATCTGCCGAGGTCACTTAGTGTTTCTTCATTGGCGCCATCCGTGCATTAAGTTAGAACTAATTCCTTTTTTTTTCTCAGTTTTTTCAAACTTCTGGAAAGATGGTTAAGGTTACTCCGATGCCAAAGCCACCGAGTGACCAAGAAACTCCGGTAACCACAACCCCAGCTACCGGGGGGAACACCGGTGAATACACGATTTTTACGAACACTACCCCGGTTACCCAAGCCGGGGCAAGTGCAGTAAACAATCCTCCCCTGGGATTCATTGATACCCAGGTGGAGAAACAACAGACGAGGCTTCCCCGACAAACACTAGATCAAGTTAAAGCTTGGGCGGAAGCACGTCAGAAAGAATTCCAAGCCGAGTTGGACGAACGTTTACGTTCACTCCAACAGGCCAATGATGAATTCGGAAGCACTCGACAACAGCTCAACATGAGCAATGATTGCGAGTATTTGGATGATGAAGATTGGGAAGAATCTGACAGTGACGCAAACCCTCGTCATAAGGCGAAAGGGAAGCGTAAAGAAGCAGACTTCCACTCGAGAAGAAATTTCGAGGGAACCTTCAAACCAAAGAACACGGGGGGAAACCCACGTGACTTCTCCAAAACTTTCAGGCCAACTGTTGCGAATGCGGGAACGTCCAAATTTGCAAGGGACATTGTGGAAGCAATCGCTCCAAAGAGTGCCAAACAGATGTCCAACATAGGCACTTACGATGGCATATCTGACCCGGACGATCACTTGAACAGATATATAGCGGGGGCAACCGTCAATAATTTGATGGAACCCACATGGTGTTACATGTTCCAGATGACGCTCGTGGGGGCAGCCAGAGCGTAGTTTGATCGTCTACCGGTCCACCACATCTATGATTGGGCAGACTTCCAGCACAAGTTCAGCCAGCACTTCAGTCAACAAAGAAAATATACTGAAGAGAAATAGACGATCCTCAACTACATCCGAGAGGAAGACGAATCTTTGCTAGACTTCATCACTCGCTTCAACTCAAAGAAGCTAAGTCTGGGCACTATAAGCGAAGATCTTGTTCGCGCCGCTTTCATCCAGGGCGCTGAGTACCCAGAGCTTATCCGCACGTTGACGGGTAAAGATGGCATGCCATCCACGTGGGATGCCATCATGACGGCAGCTAAACGCTTTGCCGAAACGGCGAAGCAACTGGGTAGAAATCTTCCCCAGAGCACAAACCTCTACACGCAGAGAACAAGAGAAAATAACGTCCGTACCGCCCGACAAAATAAAAAGAGGAAGCTTGGAATTTGGCAGTCAAGGATAAACTTTGACACCTCATCCAGCTCTCGCCCTCTTTTAGGCGGAAGGGACAACATGCACTCGTCAAACCGGAATCCCAGATAGACGCCACTCACCAAAAGCGTCACCGAGATATTTGCCACCGAGAAGCTCCCATGGCCAAAGGCTCCAATAATCCGACAGCGTCATAACGCTGATCAGAGAAAATCCTGTGACTTTCACGGGACAAAAGGCCACACCACTGAGGAATGCACATCCTTGAAGGATATCGTCGAAACATTCGTCAAAGATGGGAGACTCACACATCTCGTGGCGTCAATCAAGAACGGAGGGAGGAAAGACAATCGGTACAAGGGCAATGGAAGGAAGCCCATCGACATCAGCATTCACATGGTTCACAGCAACATCAGGGGAAGAAAACGACGAACAACAGAGCCAAGTTCGTGGAAGGAAGCAGAAGTGCGCTTCCCGCGTGTGCCAGGGGGGGCCAACAAAGAAGGCCTCATAGTTATCAAAAGCCAGCTGGGGCACTACATTACCTCCCGCACCCTTGCTGATAATGGCGCTTCGTCAACGGTCATGTATAGGCAGTTCTTCGACAAGCTAGACGACGAAGACAAAGAACGCCTAGAAACAGTTTACGCCTCGATGGAAGGGTTTGACGGCAGCACAAACACCCCCCCTGGGAATCCTATCTTTCCCTGTCACTCTCACGGACGGGAAGTACTCCCGCACAGAAGACGTGGACTTCGTCGTAATGAGGAAGCCACACCACACATACGACATTCTCTTCGGGAGAGACGGGATGGCAAGATTTAATGCCGTGGTGTCTTCGGTCCATGGTATGATGAGATGGCCAACAGCTGAGGGCGTCGCGATGATCACGGGCATTCCCCAGGTATGCATCGCATCTGTCTCATCTAAACCCAAACAAAAAATGGCTAAACCAACCACCTCTGAACCAGAAGAATGGGCCTTCAATGGCAAATACCCTGACCAGGCTGTTACCATTGGCCCAACGATCACTAACCCCACACGCACCTTACTCAAACGCTTGTTGCAAAAAAATGCCGACATCTTCGCGTGGAAACCAGCTGACATGACTGGTGTACCTCGAAGTAAGGCTGAGCATAAGCTCAAGTGTGACCCGGCATTTGCGCCGGTCATACAAAAGCGTCACGTAATGGGTGCTGAACAGGCTAACGCGTGTAGAACCCAAGTCAAGGAACTCCTTGACGCAGGCATCGTACGCGTTAGTAAATATCAAACATGGGTTGCAAATCCCGTCATGGTACCGAAATCCAACAAACAATGGCGCATGTGCATAGATTTTAAAGACCTAAACAAAGCATGCCCTAAGGATTGTTACCCGTTACCCGAAATTGACCTTAAGGTAGATTCATTAGCACCGTTTCGCCTTAAATGTTTCCTTGATGCGTATAAAGGGTACCATAAAATCCACATGGTTGTTGACGATCAGAATAAAACCGCATTTCGGACGCCCGATGGTACATTTTGTTACCAAATGATGCCATTCGGACTAAAGAATGCCGGATCCACATACCAACGCCTGATGGACAAAGAGTTTCATACCCAAATCGAGAGGAACTTGGAAGTTTACATGGATAACTTGGTTATCAAAAGCCTCGAGCCAGAGGCGATGTTGAAAGACATCAAAGAAACTTTCAATACGCTCAGAAAGATAAACATGAAGCTCAACCCGAGCAAGTGTTCCTTTGGGATGGAAGAATGGAAGTTCTTAGGAGTCATCGTTACCAAAGATGGCTTCAGAGCGAACCCTGGAAAGGTCGAAGCCATTATGAAAATTGAATCACCTGCTACCATCAAACAGGCTCAGACACTGAATGGACAACTAGTCGCACTAAACCGCTTTTTGGCAAACCATGCGGATAGGTCGTTCCCATTCGTGTCAACATTGAGAAATTGCTTGAAGAAAACGCACTTCCGCTGGACACCAGAAGCGGAAGCAGCTTTTCAAGAGATTCGGTCACGCTTGATCGAACTCCCAACACTCACAGCACCAGAAGTGGGGGAGGAATTAATTTTCTACCTCTCCGCCACAGACAGAGCAACTGGGACAGTCTTACTAGTAGAACGAAAGGGCGTCCAGATGCCCATCTACTATGTAAGCCGCGTCTTAACAGACGTGGAAACCCGGTACTCCACCCTGGAAAAATTAGTCTTAGCGCTTGTACAGGCTTCACGCAAGCTAAGACGATATTTCCAAGGCCACCCAATCACCATTCTCACCAACTTCAAACTTGCAAACGTTCTAGGCAAACCCGAGTTGTCGGGACGCCTAGCTAAATGGGCAATTGAGTTGGGAGAATACGCGATAAAGTACAAGCCAAGACCAGCCGTAAAAGGCCAGGCCTTGGCCGACTTTATTGCAGAAGTCCCCGCTTCGCGGGAAAAAGAGTGCCAGGAAGAGGCTCAACCCTCTCCAGCACAAGACATTAACGATGTCTGGCGACTCTACACTGATGGAGCAGCCAATAACGAAGGTTCAGGCGCAGGGTTGAAACTGACTAACCCAGCAGGCCGAGAATACACTTACGCTATTCGGCTGGATTTCCCTAGTACGAATAACGAAGCGGAGTACGAAGCATTCTTGGCCGGATTAAGAATCGCGCGTAAGATGGGGGTGAAAAACTTGGAAGCCCACGTGGATTCCATGCTAGTAGCCAACCAGATAAACGGGACGTACACGGCCGTGAACGACACAATGGCCCTGTACCTCGCACAAGCAAAAGCCCTTATGCGCGATTTCAACGATTGCAAAGTTATGCACATCAAGCGAAGCGAAAACAAATCTGCGGATGCGTTAAGCAAGCTTGCATCGTTAGCCTTCACCCACTTGGGTAAGGACATTCGCGTTGAACTTCTTGGAGCACCATCAGTCCCGCACAAGGAAATTTGTGTCATCCAAACCGGCACGGAAACATGGATGACGTCAATCATAAATTACCTTGCGATGGGTGTACTACCAGAGTCAAAGACACAGGCAAGAAAGATACGCTGTAAATCACTAAACTATCAACTCGTTGATGACATACTTTACAGGCGTAATTTTCTTGGCCCACTCCTCAGATGCGTTGACGCCCAAGACGCCGACTACCTCCTAAGGGAAGTACACGAAGGCGTCTGTGGGATACACGCAGGTCCACGCGCAGTTGTAGCTAAGCTAAACAACGCGGGATACTTTTGGCCGGGGATGCACACGGATGCGCTGGCCTACATCAGAAAATGTAGGTTCTGCCAGCTCTACGCATCCAACACGCATCGCCCGAAGAACGAACTTGTTCCAGTCACTTCTTCATGGCCATTCCAGAAGTGGGCCATCAATGTGACATGCCCATTTCCAACAGCAGCAGGGAACGTTCAGTTCCTAGTGGTAGCCATCGACTACTTCACCAAGTGGATAGAAGCAAAACCCCTCGCCCAAACAACCGCAAAACACATCAAAAAATTTATTTGGGAATTTATTATTTTTCGTTTTGGACTTCCACAGAATTTGGTGAGCGATAACGGCACCAACTTTGCTGACCAGAAGCTACAAAAGTGGCTGAAAGAGCTTCAAATCACCCACACCTTTACCTCAGTGGCACACCCGCAGGGTAATGGTGAGGTGGAAAGAGCAAACAAGAGCATCGTCGACGGCATCAAGAAAAGACTCTTGGAGCATAGATCCGGCTGGGTGGACGAGGTTCCACATGTCCTTTGGGCAAACAGAACGCTAAAAAAGGCAAGCACGGGCAAAACCCCGTTCAGCCTCACCTATGGCACTGAAGCCATGGTTCTAGTCAAGATCGGTCTACCCTCACCAAGAGTCATAACTCAACCAGAAGACAATGATGCGGAAAGACGGTTAGACCTTATGCTAACCGAAGAGCGCAGAGACTTAGCCGCAGCGCGTGAAGAGAACTACAAGCGACAAATGCAAAAGTACTACAACACGCGGGTGAAACTCTGCAACTTCAATGTCGGAGACTACATACTGCGTAACAACGAGGCTTCGAACCAGGAGCGCCCAGGAAAGTTGGCCCCGGTCTGGGAAGGGCCATACATTATTAAAGAAGTTCTGGGAAAGGGCGCATACCGGCTCGAAAGGCTCGATGACACCCTCATCCCAAGAACATGGAATGGAGCTCAATTACGCAGATGCTACATGTAGATCAATTCCAAACTTGTAACGAACAGGCCAAGAGCCACTTCTAATGGCAATGATTCTCCTTATCACATTGATGTTGATAGCCTTGCCTTTATACTTATGAACTGACCACACTGATATGCCGGTATTCACCGCATAAATAAGTGAGGGAGGAAGTAAGTCGTTGCGTGTGGAAAGCGGCACAACCCGCATAAACACAAAAACAGTAAAAATTTCTAAGGGGAAGATGAGGAAAACCTTCACGCAGGTCAGATATAGATAAAGTTTGGTCATCCTACTAAGTGAAAGTGACGGTCCTACCCGCACAATCATGATAGAGGAAACAGAACATTAACCTATTGTCTGACACACGTCGAAAGGTTAACTTATTCAAAACACTTAGAAAATTGCTAAGTTAAACAAAATATGCATGAGCAAATCATATAATGTTTACAACGCAAGGCGTTAACAAAACATTTATATTCACATTAAAAGCTGTTCAAAAATTACAAAATGGCTAGGTATTTACCCGCCTACAAAAAAGTACAAATCTATCCTAACGGCTGGGAGGAATCTCAAGATTCAGGCTTCGGGACCACTCCCTCCAAACCCACTTGAACCAGCACCATCAGTTGGCTGCGGCTGTTCAAAGAAAGATTTGAGAACGGCTAGTCCGTCATCAGCAGCAGCAACTTCGTTCACCTTCTCCACAACCGGATGAGAAAAAGCAGCATACTTGTTCACAGCTTGATCGTAGGCAGCTTCAGTATCAACATCATGTAGAGGAAATTTGGAGGGCGGGATGCCTTTCTCTGCAAATCCTAGACCAAGCAAGAAACCAGCCTTCTCTCCATCCTCATGAGAAGCGTTGAGGGCTGCACTCATGGCATCATCATAGGATGTGTTCGCGAAAATCCGATGCACAACCTACACAAAAAAAAAAAACTTTTCTAAGTATAAAGAATATTCGAACTTAAAGGGGGTGAGTATTTATCCGGAAAAGAGGGACAAGATCGTGGTAAAGGATGAGAATAGGACTTCAATGAATTTCTCGGCTTCAGGAATATGGCAACTTCTTCGAATTCTGGCTGATAAGGTTTCTTGGATGCATGTTGTTTGGTTCTCTCAATGTGTTCCAAAACACTCCTTTATGTTGTGGATTGTGCTTCATGATTGATTGAGCACGCAGAATCGTATAATGGGGTGGAATATTGGTGGGTATCCAAATCATAACCCGTATTGCTGCCTTTTATGTAATGGAGAGCCGGATTCTCGTAATCATCTCTTCTTTGAGTGAAAGTTCTCTTCTGAGGTTTGGAGTATTGTCAAATTGAAAGGTAAGTTTCAAGGGTGCATGAATGGGTGGGCGAATATTCTTCAATATGTGTCTCAATTTGGAATGTCCAACTCTATTGATATTGTTATTAATCGGCTGTTACTTGGGGCTTCGGTTTACGTAATTTGGAATGAACGAAATAACCGGCTTTTCAGGAACTCTTTGAAGACTCCAAAGATTGTTGCTGATGAAATCATTAAGGGTACTCGCCTAAAACTAATGACTCTAAAGTTCAAGAATTCTGAACGGGTCAATCGGGTTCTCGAAGATTGGCACTTTCCGAGGGGAGTTTCACACCAAATTGATGATAATGGTTGATTTGTTTTTCTTATGTTTGTTTCTTTGGTTCTTGTTTAGGCTTTAGCAGTGTTTACCTTTGTTTGGTGGTTTTGGTTTTGTTTACTCTTGTATGGCATGTCAAACATGAGAACTAATATGGCACTTTGTCATATTACTTGTTCTTTGTTGGTTGTGTGGAATGAATTTAACCGGGTAAAACCCTTTACCCAAAAAAAAAGAAAAAGAGCAAAAAGCAAAGAGTTAGGGAACTATGCATACCTGCGGCAACGCTTCTCGTAGAAGCCAATCCTTATTGGACAGAGCCTCTTGAAGGGTAGCTTGAGCTTGATCGCGGGCGCATTCGGCCTCATTCTTGTTTAGGTTGGCAAGCAACACGTCCTTGGCAGCAGCCTCTTCAACGCCTTTAAGCTTGCGCTCAGTGCGATCAAGCACACCCCTCTGATCCAAGAACTCCTGTAGCTTCTTGGCATCCTCCAAAGCCAAAGCCTCATGAGCCTGCTGAAGCTTCTCTAGTTTGGCTTTCAGCTCTTCATTCTCAGCGCGCAGAGGCTCAGCAACAGCTTCAGCTTTGGTGGCCCTTTCAGTTGCATTACGCGCAGTTTCCTTAGCCAACCTAAGCTGTTCGTTAATAGCTTGGGTAGCCTTGGAATGGGCCTCATGCCTAGCTTGAATTTCGACCTCAAGATCCTTGAAGGCCTTCTCTTTCTCCGCAGCGGTGGCGGCAAGCTTCTTGTTCTCCTCCCGCAGCAATCGCACCTGAGCCCCCTCCAAGCTACGCGCAGTCTTTAACTTGTCGTTTTCACGACAAAGTAACTCGACACGCGGCTGCATCCGGGCGAGAAGGATTCGGAGCTCAGTGGACAAGCGGCCTTCCTGGTAGCTAACCATCGCCTCCCCCAATGCACCACTTGGAGCGGCATGGCGCCCCCAGTCGACGCAGTCTGCGGCAGTCCGGAGAGTTGTTCCTCGGCGGATATTCCACCTTAGAGCATAAACCTCATTGGAATCCGAAACTGCGAAAACAAAAAACAGTTAGGAAAAAATGACAAGAATGGATAACAGGACAAAGTAACCCCACGCACCTGTAGGGTCGATAACAGGCCGATAGCCGCTAAACCCATCACCCGAACCTAAAGGATATCCATCCAAGAGGTCAAGGAGATGGGAATGAGGCAAAGATTGGACCCCCTCATCAACAGAGGTAAGTCTAGAGGCCCCAACTCTAAACATACCTGAAGAACCGGCCAAGGACGAGGTAGTCGCTGACGCCGAATGTGACACTGCAGAAGCCATTGAGGTAGAGACCATCGGAGATGAACTCATTTGAGATGAACTCATAACCGTGGTAGCCGCCGCAGATGAGCTCGCGGAAAAAGTCACCGCCGGTCCGGTGAATGATGTGGTAAAGATGGTACTGACGGCCGGCGGAGAAGTTGAACTGCTCAATGCAGCAACGAAACTGGACGCCATCGTAGGCACAGCAGCCATGACAGATGACGTCATAACCGGAACAGTTGCTTCAACAGTATGAGCAACTGAACCAGTACCAGAAACAGGCGCAGCCGCCTGGGTCATCGCCTCGGATAGGTTGACCAAACCTATCGTCGTGGGTCCTGAACCGCTTCCTCCCACACCGCTCTCGAAAGCAGATAAGTCCACTCCTGCATGAAGAAAAACAAAAGATATAAAAAACAAAGGAGGAAGGAAATGCGGAAAAGGTACACAAAAAGTATACTTACTGGTTTTCTTGATCTTGAAAGCCCTGACAGGCGGAGATGGACCCGATGAAACTGGCCTCTTCACGCCAGTCACCTTCGCAGCGCTTGGTGGCTCGGAAGTGACAGTCGTCTCAACCTTTGAGACAATGGTCTCATCACCACCACCAAGGTTCCCCGCCGCCTCCTCACTTTCAGTCTCGGAATCAGACTGATTCCCCAGATCAACGAAGGTAGCAACCTTCGTTTTGCCCTTCGCGCCAGCCGACTTCTTTTTCCTCACTATAAAAGGCCCATCTGCGGAACCCTCATCAGAATATGACAAGATCAGAGGAATTCCAGCAGAAGTTTGAGCATGAAGAGGACGAGGATTAAAGAACTCCTTACCTGGCCGAGTGGCGCTTAAAATCTCGTGGCCTGGCGGGTACCTCTACGAATCTATCCGCAGTCTGCTCCAAAATGGGCAACTCGTTCTCATTGAGATCACGAGTACCCAACCGTGCGGGACCACCAGTCTCCCGCGGGTGCAAGAGCGACTGTAAGTCGTTCCCCTCTGAAATAAAAAAGATAATGTTAGAAGGAAATCCTAAACCTACACAAAAGACGGAGCATACCATAAGGAATATAGTTCAAACCGTATTCAAGAACGATGGGTATTTGCGGCGTCCCAGACCCGGCATCCTTCCACACGCGGCTCATCCCAAGCATGACCATCCCAGACTCGGCAAAGCGATAAACAGGAGTCCGAATCTGGGAGATCTTGGTGAACCACTCCGTCTCCTGGTAGTTGGAAGCCAGAAGATTCGGGAGTGCCTTCCCATTCTTGAACGTCATCGCGATGGGAACGACACGAGCGGAAATGAAGAAAAACTCGCGCTTCCAAGAGCGAAGACTACGCTCGGTAGTGCAGATCTTTAAACCCTTGATCCGAGTGACAAGGGTATACCAACCCTGGACGCACCTCCAAGTATAGAAGGTCGTCAGGAGGTCGACTTGAGGCTCAACATCCAAAATACGGCACACCCATTCGAAATGGCAAACTTTAGCAATCGCCATTGGGTGCACCTCTGTCAAGTGAACACCGTGTTTCTCCAAAACACGGTATACGAACTTCGTTAATGGGAATCTTAGATTCCCATATATGAAGAACGAAGCGTAAACCGCTATCTTGCCCTTAGGGGCGTCGTATACCGTTTGATGGGTCTCCGGGAACTCCGGCTCATAGGGCTCCAGCATGAACTTCTTGACGATGTAATGGTACACATCGACAGAAAGAGTACACTGACACTCGCCAGCAGTACTCTTATCGTCCTTGTCGGACGTTGACGTCGGGTTCTCGAGGAACACGTCGGACTCTTTGACGTTAACCTCTGGGTCATGAGAAGAAGACATTTTTAAATGTGGATGAAAGAAAGCGGTTTCAGGAGAATGCTCGCCGGAAAAGAAGAGTATTCGTCGGAAATCGCTTAAAAGAAAAAGGAGAGTGAAGTGAAGGTAAGGGATGAAATACACCCTCTCCCCCCTTATATACTCATCGCAATAAATGCGATGAATTTAATGCGGATGAGAGAGAAGGCGCAGGAGAAATGACACGGCGACACGTGTGGATAAAGCAAGCTGGCAACAGGTGTCAAAAAGGCGCATGCCATAAAACTCGCGCCCACGCGCCTGAAAAAGCGTTTCGATTGACCACATGCTGTCACGTCGTCATAACTTCCTGCACGTCCTGAAACCGTCAGAAGACGCCAACGTCCTTTCAACCGTTTGGACTGTCCTTATCCTTTCACCAACCCTTCGAATTTCAAAAAGATTCAAAAAGATTCAAAAATAAGACAAGTGCGGGTAAAGTGTCAAGGCGAAACCCTTCACATACTTAGCACTTGCAGGGAATTGAAGCCAAGAAGATACCTTGGAAAACAAGAAACCATAAGATAAGTGCGGGTACAATGTCAAGGCTAAACCCTTCACATACTTAGCACTTGCAGGGAATTGAAGCCAAGAAGATACCTTGGAAAACAAGAAACCATAAGATAAGTGCGGGTACAATGTCAAGGCGAAACCCTTCACATACTTAGCACTTGCAGGGAATTGAACCCAAGATGGATCTTATGGGTCATGCTTGTGGAAAGGGAAATAACACCCCCGCATGGCGGGAACGTTGAGAACTAGATTGTTTGAAGCTTCAAGGTGGAATTGGTTGTTTAACATAACTGATCACTATGTCAAACTACCAATACCCCGTGGAGAATCTACACAAGTGAAACTCAACGCTCCCGACTTACGGAGAGGTTACGCACCTACCCGCATCATACCCAAAGATCGGGCAGAAAAAGTCGGGAATTTTCTGCAAGTGACATTAGGAAAACTGCGGGAAGAATCCCCACGGAGAACCTTAAAAAACAAAAACCCCTTTAAAACCCCTTGCTTAAAGTCCAAAAGTTCACATCACTTATTAACAATTCATGAGAAGAACAATAGACTGGAGGGGACTTGAAGAGGTAGGTCCTCGCAAAGCCCAGTTGGACCCGCAAGACTCACCTTGAAGAGGTACGTCTGCGCAAAGACCAACTGGATCCGCAGGACCCACCATGCTCAGAGAGATGAAGACCTTACACGCAGTAAGCCAGCTGTTCCCGCAGGAAAGCCTCCCTTGGTACAGTACCCTGCCTGTTCCCGCAGCTATGGGTACAAGCCAAGAAGGAAGGCTACCCGCACTAACAGTAAGGCTACACGCATAAGGCACTAACTCTTATACTTCAGTAATGTCACCTGAAGAAGGAATGAGCAGGGCGGGAATATTCCCGCCCAAAAGAGCCAGTCTGTACGCTTCTAGAAGATCTTTTGTACTATACCTACCAAGGTATGGACAAATAGACAAGATCTGACGAAAGCGACCCATGAACCAATCACAGGGCGACAGCTCACCGACTATAGTACGAGGAGGAGCACGCTCCAGTACAAAATGTCACTATCAGCCGCTGCCTACCCACCAACTCCCATCGTGGCACGAACGTAGCCCATAGTTGGTGGAAAAGGAATATTATATACAGCTGGCCGTACCTGCTTGGAAACCTACCTTCGGCTATAAATACTCCAACACCTTGGAACGGTATCATGATATATTATCTTATCTTCTCTCTAGCTATTTCTCTCTATATACACTTATATTCAGAGCAATCTAGTCTGATTCTCACGCCGGAGGGTGGTCACAAGGAGGAACCCCCCCCCCCCTCTCAGTGACGAGCTCACGGTGTCTGTTTTGCAGGCTGAGAAGAATAACCATCTTTGCCGGACCTAACCCTCGTAGGAAACATCTACTTAACCCTAAGATTATCCTTAATCTGCCGGGGTCACTTAGTGTTTCTTCAATGTTCCAAATGAAGTCAGCGGATGTATCTAACAACTTCTAAGCCAGACAATATGAACGTGACATGTGTCTGTGATAGGCATCAGGCTTCACCTGGGGTCTCTTAACTGCTGCCGAAACTGAGTACATAGCTGCAATTTACACTTCTCAATTGCTATGAATTCAAAATTAGTAGGCGTATCACGTATGGCATAAAGGCTATCAAAACTCCTTTGACGATAGATAGTTCAGCTGCCATTTGCATTATCAAGAATCTAGCTCAACATTCCAAGGCAAAGCACATTGAGATTATACATCACTTTATCATAGATTGTTTTCAAAAAGGTTCGATTTTTCTCTTCCATGTCCCTTCCGAGGATCATTCAGTCCACGCATTTACAAAAGCTTTAGAGAACAGCTTTCAAAATCCAATTTCCAAGTTGGGCATGTATTTACAACTTTTCAAAATCTATTTCCTAATTAATTAATTAGTTTTTTTCCAAAACATCTGGTAGGTTTTTGACAAGTTCACAAAAGCTAAAATGCATTGCACACCGAGTTCATAAAAATGTGGGTATCTAATTTCGTTGGGCTTATATTTTCTATTTATGTATTTTGCATGTGGGTTTATTTGCAATAAGAGGACATGGGCTTGTAGCAGTGTGAGTGGGCTTAAATCTTATGGGCTGAAGTTGTTACATCCTTGTATTTGATTTGCTAATGGTTACAAGTATAGGTGCATAGGGCTGGCAATTTGTGTCTTAACAGGTTTAACAGGTAAGAGCGCGTAACATAAATATCAAACTTGAATATGACTCGTTTAACTACTTTATATGTCATGAGTATATGACAGTTTTAAGTTTTGTGTACCAATAAGGGAAAATGATGGAGTCTAGCCTACTAATTTCAATTATTAAAGAAAATGAAAAAAATCACATACCGCACTTTTTTTATTAACAAGTCTTAACGTGTCTTAAACAGGTACCTCAGATGTACAAATCGGGTTTTTAAATATCCGGGTTCGGGTATGGAACCGGGTATTCGAAAATCGGGTATTGGTAATAACCGGGTAGGCTTCGGGTCCGGGTATTACCTCTAAAAACCATACCCTATGCAACGGGGTCGGGTCAGGTATTCTAAAACCGGGTATTTGAATACCCGGTTTTCGGGTATTAAAAAACCCTATTTGTGGGTTTTTTCAGGCTTTTCTCCGGGTATTTATCAGGTATATATTGGATTTTTTAAAAGGTTGCACTTGTTAAGGATCTTTTCGGGTATTTTTAAGGTATTTTTCGGGTATACATCGGGTATTTGAAATACATCGGGTATTTGAAATACCCAGTTTCGGTTATTGGAAAAACCCGGTTCCGGGTATGGAACCGGTTCGGGTATTCGGGTATTACCGGGTACAAATCGGGTCTGGTTCGGGTTCGGGTTTTAGTACCGAAATGCATACCTTATCCGTACCATACGGGTAGGGTCGTGTACGGGTTCGGGTATCAAAAACCCGGGTATTAAAAAAATCGGTTCCGGGTTTTTATTTCGGGTCCGGTTCCAGATTCGGATTTTTTGTGCACCTGTAATTACAAGTCTCTCATATGGCATTTCTTTGTTTCCATCTCCCAATCTATAACTCTTTGAATAACATGTGAAGATTTGCATTCATCTTCAAAGTTTTCTTTCTTGGTCGTCTACACAATTTAGGGTTTCATCATTCACAAGAAATCTTGTGTACTACTAATCATTCTTGTGTTAAATAGTGAGTAAACCCAACTCCTTTCAAACCCAAATCAGCCACCAGAAAATTCACAAGCCTAAACCAAAGCCCAAGAAATAAAAGACACCAAAAAAAATAATAAAAAAAAATGATAACCTAGGAGTATGAGATACTAACAAGAAATCTTATACGCACCAAATAACAACATGACATGCTTGGTTTGTGGTGACGTCTGGGTTTCACATTAACCAATTATATATCAAGTTATGTAAATGACGGGTTATTTGACGGTAATCAAGCAATTTAATGTATTGACATATTGGTTTATTGCTAACGAAAGGAATACTAGTTGATGTTTATTAAGCAATCTCGAACATGACCTAGTGGTCTAGTGGTACGGTGTTTACCTTTCAAAAACTGAGATGGTGGACTACAACGCTGAAGAAACACTAACCGGACCCCGGGCAGGTTACTGGTAACCTAGGGGTTGGAGAGCTGTTTCCCACGAGGGGTTAGACCCTTGGAAGATGGTTCTTCTGATAACCTGCAAAACAGACACCGTGAGCTCGTCACTGAGAAGGGGGGGGTTCCTCCTTGTGACCACCCTCCGGCGTGAGAATCAGACTAGATTGCTCTTTAAATATAAAAGTATATTAAGAGATTGCTAGAGCAGATATCAGGTATATATGATGATAATATGATAAGATATGATAAGATGAGATGATCATACCATTTGTGGTATTTATAGCCGAAGGTAGGTTTCCAAGGGGTTTAGCCGGCCCAACACGCTACCAACTGTAACCTATGCACGTGCCCTGCCTGTGAGTGGTGGATAGGTAGCGGCTGACACAGAGCAGGCGTGTCGTGCACTCTTCCTCTTCTGCCAACTACAGGCTAGGCACGTGGTATGGCAGGAGTTGGTGGGTAGGCGGCGGCTATTGGTCACAGTGCTGTGGCGTGCTGTCTGCCATGCTGCTGTCAGTGAGCTGTCGCATCTCTGATCAGATCTTTTGCCCATACCTCGTCAGGTACAGTAAAAGATCCTTCAGTATACGGACTGGCTTATTTGGGCGGGAGTATTCCCCCTCCCGCCTCTGTGCGGGATTGCTCCCGGCTTGGCTCATTCCTTCAGGTGACACTGAACGATTGAGAGCTAAGTGCCTTGTGCGTGTAGCCATGCTGCGCGGGTGGCCTTCCCTAATGGCTTGTATCCGAGGCTGCGGGGACAGGCGGAGTCCTTCACCATTGGGAGGCATTTCCTGCGGGACCAGCTTGCGTACTGCGCGTAAGGACGTCACGTCTCTGAGCATGGTTGGTCCTGCGGATCCAGTTGGTCTCTGCGCAGACGTCCCTGTTTAAGGTGAGTCTTGCGGGTCCAACTGGGCTCTGCTGGGACCTACCTCTTCAAGTCCCCCCAGTCCAATGTTCTTCTCATGAGTGTTTAATGAAGTGAGGTGAACTTTTGGACTTGAGCAAAGGGTTTTGAAAAGGGTTTTGTAAGGTTTTCCATGGGGATTCTTTCCGCGGAAGTCCTTGTCACTTGCAGAAATGCCCGAGTTTCCTGCTTGGTCTTTGGGTATGATGCGGGTAGGTCTGTAACCTCCTCGCAAGTCAGGAGCATTGAGTCCCAGTTGTATGTATTTTCCATGAGGTTTTGGTAGTTTTGAACATAGTGATCAATTATGTTAAGACCACCAATTCCATCCTGGAGCTTCAAACAACGTAGTTCTCGATGTTCCCGCTATGCGGGGATGCTATTTCCGTTTCCGCAAGCATTGCCCAGAAGATCCTTCTTGGTTTCAATTCCCAGCGGAGCGCTAGGTATGTGAAGGGTTTTGCCTTAACACTGTACCTGCGCTCGTCTTACGGTTACTTTACTCTCAAGGTATTCCTGGCGTCAATTCCCTGCGGGTGCTAGGTATGTGAAGGGTTTTGCCTTAACACTGTACCCGCATCCGTCTTACGGTTACTTGTTCACCAAGGTTCTTGGCTTCAATTCCCTGCAGGTGCTAGGTATGTGAAGGGTTTTGCCTTAACACTGTACCCGCAGCCGGCTTACGGTTACTTGTTTGCCAAGGTTTATTTGGCTTCAATTCCCTGCGGGTGCTAGGTATGTGAAGGGTTTTGCCTTTACACTGTACCCGCATCCGTCTTACGGTTACTTGCTTGCCAAGGGGTAAGGGGTATTTTCCCGCTTACTTTTTTAATACTTTCGAATTTTGAATTTTGAAATTCGAAGAGTTGGTGAAAAGATAAACCTCTGAAACGTCGTGCGACGGTTTCTTCTGACTGTGTCAGGACGTGCAGGAAGTTATGGTGACGTGACAGAACATGGTCATTCCAGTCGCTTTTTCAGGCGCGTGGGAGCGATTTTTCGGGCGCGTGGCCGCGAAATTACTGGCACACGTCCTTTCAACAGCTGTTGCCAGCTTGTTTTTTGCCACGTGTCATAGTTTCATTGCACATTTGATTTCTCTCTCCTCCGCATTAAATTCACCGCATTAATTGCGATTGCTATATAAAGGGGGAGAGGGTTATTTGCAATTCACACTTTCCACTTTCATCTCTTCTTCTCAAGTAATTTCCGGCGAATTTTTCTGTTCAGTAAAGCATTACCCTGAAATCTCTTTTCGTCTTTCTTCCACCATGTCTTCTCATGATGCTGATGACCAGAAGACTGCTGGCGAATGCCAGTGCTCTCTTCCTGTCGATCTGTACCAGTATATCATCAGGAAGTTCATGCTCGAGTCTCTCGAGCCTGAGTTTCCTGAACCCCACCATACTGTGTACGATGCCCCTAGTGGCAAGATCGGGGTTTATGCTGCATTCTTTGTCTACGGGAACCTTAGGTTTCCGTTGACAAAGTTTGTGTACCGTGTCCTAGAGAGGCACGGTGTGCACCTGACAGAGGTGCACCCCATGGCCATTGCCAAGGTCCGGCACTTTGAGTGGGTGTGCCGGATACTGGGCCTTGAGCCCCTCGTTGATCGCCTGATGACCTTCTATACATGGAGGTGCATCCAAGGGTGGTACACTCTTACAACCCGTATCAAGGGTTTAAAGATTTGTACCACCGAGCGGAGTCTTCGCTCATGGAGAAGAGAGTTCTTTTTCATATCCGCTCGCGCCATCCCCATCGCCATGAAGTTCAAGAATGGCCAGGCGCTTCCGAACCTTCCCGCCCTCAACTACGAGGAGGCGGAACGGTTCTCGAAGATTTCCCGGGTCCAGTCCCCGGTTTTCCGTTTTCCGGAGTCGGCGATGGTGATGTTGGGGATGAGCCGGGTGTGGAAGGCGGCGAATGCGGATAAGGTTCCGATCGTCCTTGAATATGGTTCGAACTCTGTCCCTTATGGTACGTCTTGTTTCATTTTGCTGACTTCGATTTTTACTAACTTTCTTGTTGATTTCAGAGGGGAACGATCTTCAGTCGCTCCTGAACCCGCGGGAGGAAGATGGTCCCGCGCGGATGGGTACTCGTGCTCTGGACGAGAACGAGTTGCCCATCTTAGAGCAGACCGCGGGTCGGTTCGTGGAGGTTTACCCGCCAGGCCAAGAGATCCTGAGCCACCGACGGCCAGGTAAGCCTATCTTCTACCCTGAACCTCTCAATGCTGTGCCTGCTGCTGGAGTTCATGACATTTCTTCTTCTGAGGAATCCGCAGAAGGTCCTCCACTGGTGCGGAAGAAAAAGGCTGCCGTCGGGAAGGGCAAGGAGAAGGTGGCCTCTACGGCCGACCCGGTAGTCCTATCTGACTCGGAGTCAGATAATGCAGAGGTGGCGGGGAAGCCCGGTGGTGAGGAGACCACCGCTCCGGAGGCTGCAGGTGTTACCTCCGGGGAGGCAGCGACGACGACGGTTACCGGTGTCAAGAGGCCGGCTCCATCGGGTTCGCCCCCGCTCGTCCGTGCGTTCAAGCTCAAGACCCCCGTGAGTACCCCCATAATTCTTGTCTAGATTTGTTGTTTCAAATAAATTTTTCTAACACTTTTGCTTGTGCAGGTGTGGATGTTGACGCATTCCAGGGTGGAGTTGGAGCAAGTATTCCCCCGCCAATGACGGTAGGCTCGGTCAGCCTTCCCGAGGCGTCGACCCAGGCGTCTACGCCTGCTTCCGCTGGTTCCAGCCTTCCTGAGGCTGTTCCAGCTGAGAAGGTGTCTCCGCCGGCCGTGAGTGCAATTTTTACAGCATCTTTCACGGAGCCGGCGGTTACTGTTGCTGAGGAGGTGGCGCCAAACATGGCTACCACAGCGGCTGCCACTATACCTGCGCCACCGGCACCGACGGCCGGACCATCAGGTATGCGCCAGGCTTCCCGCCGATCTATGCCACCTTCCCGTCTGCCTGACCTGTTGGATGGATTTCCTTTAGGTTCAGGTGATGGGTTTGGCGGCTATCGGCCTGTTATTGACCCTACAGGTACGTAGGGTTCTTTTTCCCTTATATATTTTTATCATCTTTTCCTAACTGCCTTTGTTTCTTTTGCAGTGTCGGATTCCAATGAAGTGTATGTTCCAAGATGGAACATACGCCGAGGAACAACCCTTCGTACCCCTGTGGAGTGCGTGGACTGGGCTCGCCACGCTGCTCCTCATGGTGCGTTGGGGGAAGCCATGGCTAGCTACCAAGAGGGTAGGCTAACCAATGAGCTTCGGGTTCTCCAGGCCCGGACGCAGCCCCGCGTCGAGCTGCTTTGTCGTGAAAACGACAAGTTAAAAGCAGCTCGCGCCAAAGATGTATCTGAAGCGCGGGCTCTTCGGGAGGAGAACCGGCAGTTGGCCGCTGCCGCAGCCGAGAAGGAGAAGGCATTCAAGGCCCTCGAGGTTGAAGTCCAGGCGCGACTCGAGGCCCGCTCCAAGGCTGCCCAAGCTGTGAATGAACAGCTTCGGCTGGCCAAGGAGACTGCGCGAAACTCAACTGAGAGGGCTGCCAAGGCTGAAGCTGTTGTTGAGCCGCTTCGCGAAGAGAATGAGCAGCTTAAATGCAAATTAAAGGCTCTTCAGCATGCTCATGACGCCTTGGCAATGGAAGATGCCAAGAAGCTGCAGGAGATCCTTGACCAGAGGGGGGTGCTTGACCGCACTGAAAGGAAACTCAAAAGCGTCGAAGAGGCTGCCGCCAAGGAAGTTCAACTTGCCAACCTTGATAAAAACGGAGCCGAACGTGCTTACAAAGAAAGTCAAGCTACCCTCCAATGGCTGCTTCGAGAAGCGTTGCCTCAGGTATCTTTATCTTTTTCTTTACGCTTTCCGCTCGTAATTTGAAAATGTTCTAACTTGTATTCTTTTGTAGGTTGCGCGTCGGGTCCTTTCAGAGACCTCTTATGACGATGCGATGAGCGCAGCCCTCAACGCTTCTCATGAGGATGGGGAGAAGACTGGCTTCCTGCTTGGTCTAGGGTTTGCTGAGAGAGGCTTTCCGCCCTCCAACTTCCCTTTATTCAATGTTAATACTGAAGCTGCTTATGACCAAGCTGTGAACCAGTACGCTGCCTTCCCGCATCCAGTGGTGGAGAAGGTGAATGAGGCTGCTGCTGCTGATGATGGGCTAAACATCCTTAAGGCTTTCCTTGGGCAGCCACGCTCAGACGGTGCTGGTCCAAGCGGAGGTGGCCCTGAAGCCTGATCCTGAAGATCTCTTCCCACCGCTAGGATAGACTTAGCTTTGTATAGATTTCTTTTAGGCGGGTAGTTACCCGGCCACTGTTGTAATACATCATTGAAATATTAATCTTTTTGCGTATAAGACTGTTATTTCCTTCTTTGGGTTCCTTGCTTTATAAACTTATGACTTGCATACTTAGTTTAAATTAGCAATTTTCCAAGTGTTCAGAATAAGAACCTTTGAACGTGGTTGATAGTGGGTTAAAGTTTCGCTTCCTCCTTCGTGATTGTGCGGGTAGAACCGTCACTTGCACTTGGTAGGATGGCTAAACTTTAACTTTTATCTAACCTGCGTGCTGGTTTTTCTTACTTTTTTAGGATAAGTTAACCTTTGAACGTGGTTGATAATAGGTGTGAAGTTTTGCTTCCTCTTTCGTGATTGTGCGGGTAGAACCGTCACTTGCACTTAGTAGGATGGCAGAACTTTACCCTTATCTGACCTGCGTGTAGGTTTCTCATCTTTTGAGGATAAGTTAACCTTTGAACGTGGTTGATAATAGGTGTGAAGTTTTGCTTCCTCTTTCGTGATTGTGCGGGTAGAACCGTCACTTGCACTTAGTAGGATGGCAGAACTTTACCTTTATCTGACCTGCGTGTAGGTTTTTCTCATCTTTTGAGGATAAGTTAACCTTTGAACGTGGTTGATAATAGGTGAAGTTTTGCTTCCTCTTTCGTGATTGTGCGGGTAGAACCGTCACTTGCACTTAGTAGGATGGCAGAACTTTACCCTTATCTGACCTGCGTGTAGGTTTTTCTCATCTTTTTAAGAATTTTGTTTTGAACCGTTCGACGCGCGGTTGTCGATAGGTTAGTGTTCATTTTCCTTTCATGATTCATGCGGATAGACCGGCACTTTCATTTAATGGGATGAACTCTTTCAACTGACCTGCGTGAAGGTTTGCCACGTTATTGGGTTCGTGCGGGTAAGACCGCCTTCCCACGCAACGACTTCACGTAATGTGAATGTCGTCACCAGTGTTGGATAGTTTTAACCGTTCGACGCGCGGTTGTTGACAGGTTATTCAGTTTCCTTACTGATTCATGCGGATAGACCGGCACTTTCATTTTTGGGTGCTGAACTTTTTCCCCTTCAACTGACCTGCGTGAAGGTTTGTCACGTTATTGGGTTCGTGCGGGTAGGACCGCCTTCCCATGCAATGACTTCACGTAATTATGCGGTGAAAACCGGCATATTAGTGTCCAGAAAAGTATAAATGTAAAATCATCAGCTTCGATATTCTTAAAGAGAATCATTTCCATTAGAAGTGGCTCTTGGCCTTCTCTTTACAAATTGGAATTGATTACATGCAAACTGTGTAATTGAACTCCCTTCCATGTTGGGATGGGAGTGCCATCGAGCCGATACGCACCTGGTTCGGGATCTCGTTCTTTACGCAGCATGTAGTCTCGTTTTTGAAGCTGGAATTGTTTCGTGTTTTCCCCAGCTGGGGTTCTATACGCACTCGCCTGCCTAGCTTTTATTTCGCCACGAGGTGCGCGAGCGTCCCATCTCTGACGAATGTTTCGACCATGTCTTTTACGTCTATGCATTCTTCAGTGTTGTGGCCTTTTGTTCTGTGATAGTCACAGTACTTGCTCCGATCAGCATCGTGACGATGCCGGATTACTGGAGGCTTTGGCCATGGGAGCTCCTCAGTAGCAAATATGTCAGTGACACTTTTGGTAAGTGGCGTCCATCTGGAGTTCCGGTGCGGCTTTACATTATCCCTTTCACCCAATCGGTGCTGTAAGCCGGATGAGGTGTCAAAGTTTACCCTTGACTGCCAAATGCCTTGCTTCCGTTTTTTGTTCAATCGGGCGGTGAGGACGTTGTCCTCTCTCGTCCTCTGGGTGTAAAGGTTTGTGTTCTGCGGAAGGTCTCTACCCAGTTGCTTCTCCGTTTCCGCATAGCGTTTGGCTGCTGTCATGATGCCATCCCATGTGGATGGCATTCCATCTTTACCCGTTAGGGTGCGGATAAGCTCTGGGTCTTGCGCGCCCTGGATGAAGGCTGCGCGAACAAGATCCTCGCTGATATTGCCCAAACTTAACTTCTTTGAGTTGAAGCGAGTGATGAAGTTTGGCAGAGATTCATCTTCTTCCCGTGTGCATTTGAGGATTGTCCATTGCTCCTCGGTATACTTTCGCTGCTGGCTGAAGTGTTGGCTAAACTTCTGCTGGAAGTCTGCCCAGTCGTAAATGTGGTTAACCGGTAAACGATCAAACCAAGCCCTAGCAGCCCCCACCAGCGTCATTTGGAACATGTAACACCACGTGGGTTCCGTCCAATTGCTAACGGTTGCCCCCGCTATGAACCTGTTCAAATGATCGTCTGGATCAGATAGGCCGTCATATGTGCCTATGTTAGGCATTTGTTTAGCACTTTTCGGGGCAATTGCTTCAGCAATGTCCCTTGCAAATTTGGACGTTCCTGCATTTGTAACGTTTGGTCTGAACGTTTTAGAGAAGTCTCGTGGACTTCCATCTATGTTTTTGGTTTGAAGGCTTGTCCAAAATGCCTTTTCGGTTGGGTTTCCGTTTCTTTACGCTTCCCTTTTGCCTTATGACGAGGGTTCGCGTCGGAGTCGGATTCCTCCGAGTCATCCTCCCAGTATTCGAATTCGTCGGCCTGTTGCACGGAACGCAAGCGTTCGTTCAACTCAGCCTGGAATTCCTTTTGTCGTGCCTCCGCCCATGCCTTGACTTCGTCGAGAGTCTGGCGGGGGAGTCTTCGTTTTTCAAACTGGGTATCGGTGGATCCCAGTAGGCGGTCATTTACTGCACTTGCCCCTGCTTTAGTAAGTGGGGTAGTGTTCGTAAAATTTACTTCACTTGCTCCGGCTTCGGTAGCCGGAGTAGTGTTTGTAAAAACTGTGTTGCCGGTATTCCCCCCAATAGCTGGGGTTGTGGTTACCGGAATTTCTCTAACCATCTTTTGTATAAAGTTTTGAAAAAACTGGAGAAAATTGTAGTTCTAGCTTTATGCACGGATGGCGCCAATGAAGAAACACTAACCGGACCCCGGGCAGGTTACTGGTAACCTAGGGGTTGGAGAGCTGTTTCCCACGAGGGGTTAGACCCTTGGAAGATGGTTCTTCTGATAACCTGCAAAACAGACACCGTGAGCTCGTCACTGAGAAGGGGGGGGTTCCTCCTTGTGACCACCCTCCGGCGTGAGAATCAGACTAGATTGCTCTTTAAATATAAAAGTATATTAAGAGATTGCTAGAGCAGATATCAGGTATATATGATGATAATATGATAAGATATGATAAGATGAGATGATCATACCATTTGTGGTATTTATAGCCGAAGGTAGGTTTCCAAGGGGTTTAGCCGGCCCAACACGCTACCAACTGTAACCTATGCACGTGCCCTGCCTGTGAGTGGTGGATAGGTAGCGGCTGACACAGAGCAGGCGTGTCGTGCACTCTTCCTCTTCTGCCAACTACAGGCTAGGCACGTGGTATGGCAGGAGTTGGTGGGTAGGCGGCGGCTATTGGTCACAGTGCTGTGGCGTGCTGTCTGCCATGCTGCTGTCAGTGAGCTGTCGCATCTCTGATCAGATCTTTTGCCCATACCTCGTCAGGTACAGTAAAAGATCCTTCAGTATACGGACTGGCTTATTTGGGCGGGAGTATTCCCCCTCCCGCCTCTGTGCGGGATTGCTCCCGGCTTGGCTCATTCCTTCAGGTGACACTGAACGATTGAGAGCTAAGTGCCTTGTGCGTGTAGCCATGCTGCGCGGGTGGCCTTCCCTAATGGCTTGTATCCGAGGCTGCGGGGACAGGCGGAGTCCTTCACCATTGGGAGGCATTTCCTGCGGGACCAGCTTGCGTACTGCGCGTAAGGACGTCACGTCTCTGAGCATGGTTGGTCCTGCGGATCCAGTTGGTCTCTGCGCAGACGTCCCTGTTTAAGGTGAGTCTTGCGGGTCCAACTGGGCTCTGCTGGGACCTACCTCTTCAAACTCTCATTTATCAGAAAGCATTTACTTACACACTCCTTTTCTCGTAAGTGAACAAAATTAACATAAACCCTTATATCATCTTAAACTTGTGAGGCGTTTTCCAATAGTAGAACTATTACTTTTGATTATAAGGTTGCATTTTAGAATTTGAAAGTAAAAGTATATAATCCAAATCCATAATATGGAAATCAAAATTTCAAGGTTTGATGAAAAAACAAATTTGAAGAATTTATTTTAGCTAAATCCACCATTAATATATTTTTCTTAACTACCATAGTTGTTTTTGAAGTATCAAGATTTAAATGATTTTTTATTTCTAGACTTCTCTCTTAAAAATCTAAAATATTTTTTCAAGTTCAAATTCAATGAAACATGACATTCAACTAACCATATATGTCAATACAATACATAAATAAAACTATTACTTACAACCTGGGTGCATATGGATAATTAACTGAAACTAGGCAAACCTGCTATTTACTTATTTCATGTCTAACAATATTATTTCATTAGTCTTGGTAAAGATACATACATTTTCTTTTTAAACTAATCAGTTAGGTTATACGTTTTGGTTGAGTTAGTTTAAGCACCACGTCATTGCCAAATAAGTTTTAACTAACACAAAATTTAGAACGACGACTGAAATACATAAATAACACAAACAAAACAATATTACAGTTCTTTTTTTTATAAAGGCTAATTTGATGTCTCCCATAAACATTATTTCGTAGGCTATTTACACCTTTTTACACATGTATACTGCTTCATTTGAAGCTAATTAACTTGAAGTCATGATTCAATTTTCTAAACTTTGTTTAAAATCAACTGTACAGTTCAATAGATATTTTCATTGCACCTATTTATCTCTATAAGTTAATGGAGTTAATTTTCTATAGTAGCATAGCCTGACATATCTGATGTTTGATATAAAAATTCTATAAAGTAGGGATATACTAAAAATTAATATCCGATTTATTTTAAAAAATATATATATTATTTATAATTAAAAAACCAATTTTATAGTAAAACACATAAACGAGTCATGGGTCTCATCAAACTCATGTAGCTTTTAAACCGGGTTATAACATCTCATTTATTTGTGAAACAATTTATCATCAAACCATAAGTATATTATTAACTTTCATATAATAAAAAAAATCAAAAAATAAATAAATATTAGAAACAAATAATATAATACAACCCCCGTAATATGATGGATAAAACCTAGTATTCTTATATTTTACAAAATTATTTATACTTACAAAATAGAGAAACCTTTTACAGGTTTTATATAAATATGATTCATACATAATTTATCATAAAAGGTAAGAAGGAAAATGAAATCAAGAAAAAATTATCAATGATTCTTGACCCAAGTGGTGGAGGTGAGATACACAAAGACTAATGTAAAAAAAGGGGAAGTTTTGAGTGAAGTCTCAATTGTGACAAAAATATAGGTGGTTTCATGTTGTGTCAAAGGGTAAGAGTATTTCTTTTGAAAGTGGAATAGAGATGATCTGGTAGATCAGTGCCACGTCTGTGATTCAAATGGATGTTCAATAAATATATTAAAATTAATTAATATATAGTTAACGAGCCGAACTCGAGCTTAAAAAATTTCTATCGAGCCGATTTTGAGCTTTAGAGATAGATATCTAAATGGGCCAAACTCGAACTCGAGTTGTATGTAAGTTAAACAAGCTGAGCTCGAGCCTAGTCAAGCTCATGCTCGGCTTAGCTTCTTTGCACCCCTACTTAAACTTTTAGAGCCGAGACATTCAAATTCACAATTTATTCATTTACCAAAACCGCCCCCACCACCACCTGTGTCACCGCCACCTCCACCACCCGTCTCTCCTCCACCTCCACCTCGTGTCTCACCGCCCCCACCACCGCCCGTCTCCCCTCCCCCACCACCGCCTGTGTCACCGCCACCACCACCGCCTGTCTCCCCTACCCCACCACCGCCTGTCTCACCGCCCCCTCCACCTCCCCCACCACCGCCTGTCTCACCGCCCCCTCCACCTCCTGTCTCACCGCCCTCTCCACCGCCTGTCTCACCGCCCCCTCCACCGCCTGTGTCACCGCCACCACCACCTCCAGTCTCACCGCCACCTTCACCGCCCCCTCTACCACCCATCTCACCGCCACCTCCACCACCACCAGTCTTGCCACCACCCTCACCGCCGCCTGTCTCACCGCCCCCACCCGTTTCTCCTCCTCCTCCTCGCGTCTCACCACCCCCTCCACCACCGGTCTCACCGCCACCGCACACCACCACCCATCTCACCGCCACCTCCACCACCACCCGTCTTGACACCACCACCACCACCACCCGTCTCACCAACACCTCCACCACCACCCGTCTCACCGCCCCCCTCCACCACCACCGGTCTTGCCACCACCACCTGTGTCACCGCCACCTCCACCACCCGTCTCTCCTCCACCTCCACCTCCACCTCGTGTCTCACCGCCCCCTCCACCGCCTGTCTCACCGCCCCCACCACCACCTCCACCACCATCGGTTTCACCTCCTCCTCTGACACCCCCGTCCACCTCCCCCACCACCATCTGTTTCACCTCCACCACCTGTTTCACCTCCTCCACCACGTGGTGGACCACCCACTCCATCCCGCGCACCACCCCGTCCACCTTTGACTATCTAGCCAGGGACTGATTCGAAGCGAAGGAGCAGTGATTACATTCTTGATCATTCGAAACAACTATTAGTTATGTTAGATTAATAATGCCTTTTATTTATGATTATGAATACGAGTAAACGGCTCTGATACTTGACATTTTCAGCCTTTTCCAAAAGTATAATATACAAGTGTAATGAATAGCTTATGGTTCCATGCATAAGTTTTCAATAATAAATAATATTCCTTGTTACATACATTTGAAATCCTATAAACGTTTTGATCTTATTATATTTGTATGGTATTAGTTGTTTATGTTGTGCCCGTTGCTGCTGTTTTCCAGATGGTTACATACATTTATTAGAAAACAAATTTTCTAATAATATATAGTTATTAAAAAGTACGTTCAATCTCCAAAATATATAATTTAAATATAATGTTTTTACTAGACTCTTTTATACACTTTCTAAATAACGTTCAATCATGCATTGTCCCCGTCAAGCAATCACTCTTTTTAATTCAATAAAAGAATGAAATGAACACTAATAATATATTCAAGATAATTTATCAATATTGGAATTTGTAAGAAGACGTCGTTAAATGAATTCAGTCGAGAGTCTTCAACCATCCTAATTATGTGGGTCATGATCATGCATAAAGAATTTTTTTTCAAATTGGTGTTTAATCACGAAAAAAAAGGAAAACAGGAAAAGTCAAAAAGAAAAACGGAAAATGGTGTATCCGCTGCTGCCAGCGGATTAAGAAGAAACTCAACTGGGATCCGCCATTGGCAATGGCGGATCAATCATTGGAAGCTAATCCGTCACTGTCAATGGCGGATTAGGAACAAGAACATCTTCTCCGGCGACATCCAATCGCAGATTCCGGCAATATCCAGATCGGGAAATCCAATATCAACAAAACCCCCAATTTTCTCGCATTATTGTTCACATTCCCAACTGGGTTTTCGAATTCGAGCTGCAATTGTGATTCAAACACCAACAAAACTCAAATTCGAGTAGCACCCATTTCAATTGTATATGGGTTTTCGATTAATTGTGGAACTGAGTTAATTTTGGATTGAATTGAAGAGTGTGTGTTGATGATAATAATAATAATAATAATAATAATAATAATAATAATAAATTGTATCTGGGTTTCGATTATTGTATAGATGTTCTTCCTAATCCGCCATTGGCGGTGACGGATTAGCTTCCAATTCTTCCTAATCCGCTGCTGGCAGCAGCGGATACACCATTTTCCTTTTTTTTTGACTTTCCCGTTTCCTTTTTTTTTTTTTGTGAATAAACACCAATTTGAAAAAAAATTCCATGCATAAACTAGGATCAAATTTGATGAAACGTACATAACGTGAGTTTTATGAATTGGGATCTCTGATTCGTGAAACTATTGTGTAAGATCATACCATATTACAAGAACGTACACATGCATGATGGTTTCAAGCTCCTGCCCCTCCGTCACACCGCTCACCGCCTTCCCCACCCTTGGTCCCCATCGTGCCCCTTCCACCCTTCGGTAACGATTTGAAGGTGGTTCAGATCTCCCTGGTAGCGAGTTCGAAGGTGGTTCAGATCATGGAGCACATGGCCGGCCTGGAGGGTGTGGGAGCCATACCTTCGCCCGGGGCATGTAGTTCGGGGGCCAAAACTTTTATATATGTATATATCTTTTCCAGTAAAGGATCCCGAATCAATCGACATCGTCAATTGGTCGTTAATTTTGATGTTTAAAACTCGCCGAAAAATATATTCACCAGAAATTAACTTTAGCCGAAAATTAAGTTTAAAACTTACTACTTTAATTTGAAGCCGATGACACAAGTTTGAAGGAATGACAAAAATGGCCACAGCTCTTCATTTTATAATTTAATATATTATTTATATACTTAGTTCTTTTAGTTTTCTTTAGCTATAGTTCATCCTTAACTTAATAGCTTTTATTTCAACAACATACCGAATCCTTTAAACAAGTTCAAAAAATTAAGTTTATATTAAATTAACTCTATTAATTCTAATAAATTTTGTATTAATAAATCATATAAGCATTCAATTTTAGGGTTTTGAAAATTGGGGTATTACATTAATACTATATATTTTTTATGTTTTTTGTTATAACATTTATCGTCGTTTATAACAATTAGCTTTGTATATTTCTTTATTTGTTAAGGCTTGCATACCTTTTTATTTTGGCTCGACCGAGGTATTAAAAAGAATTTTTTTTTAAATAGGAAATATTAAAGGGGGTGTAATGGTTTATAGGAGAGAGAATTTTTTTTGGGTTTCTAGGTGTTCTGCCATTTCAAATGGCGGAACCGACCATGATAGCATAACCTGTCATAAGCTGTCTGGTGACATGGAAGTTAATTTTGTGTTCTGCCATTTCAATGGCGGAAGTGAACAGTGACTTTATGACACATTTTATAACATGCTTTCTTGACCACATATTTAAACTAACACACTATTCACTTCCGCCATTTCAAATGGCGGAAGTGAACAGTGACTTTATGACAACTTTTATAGCATGCTTTCTTGACCACATATTTAAAAACTAACACACTATTCACTTCCGCCATTTCAAATGGCGGAAGTGAACAAAAACCACTATTTAATACGTGGTCAAGAAAGCATGTTATAAAAGGTGTCATAAAGTCACTGCTCAAATGGCGGAGCACAAAATTAACTTTCATGTCACCAGACAACTTCTGACAGGTTATGCTATCATGGTCGGTTCCGCCATTTCACCTAGAAACCCAAAAAAAATTTCTCTCTCCTATAAATCATTACACCCCTTTAATATTTCCTATTTTTAAAAAAAATTTCGTATTAAAAATCTCGGAGACGGCCTTGATGGAGCAAAACACAGTTATAATAATAATAATAATAATAATAATAATAATAATAATTGAAGAGGTAGGTCCCAGCAGAGCCCAGTTGGACCCGCAAGACTCATCTCAAAGAGGGACGTCTGCGCAGTTGAACCCGCAAGACTCACCTTCAAGAGGGACGTCTGCGCAAAGGCTAAACTCGCAACTCACCTTGAAGAGAGACGTCTGCGCAGAAACCAACTGGATCCGCAGAACCCACCATGCTCAGAGACGTGACGTCCTTACGCGCAGTACGCAAGCTGTTCCCGCAGGAAAAGCCTCCCAATGGTCGACGTACTCCGCCTGTTCCCGCAGCAACGGATACTAGCCATTAGGGAAGGCTACCCGCGCAGCAAGGCTACACGCACAAGGCACTTAACTCTTAAATAATTCAGTAATGTCACCTGAAGAAGGAGTGAGCAAGCCGGGAATACTCCGGCCCAAAGCCGGGAAAACTCCCGCCCAAATGAGCCAGTCCGTACGATACTAGAGGATCTTTTGTACTGTACCTGACGAGGTATGGACAAAAGATCTGACCAAAGCTGCGACAGCTCACTGACAACAGTACAACGAGCAGCACGCTCTTGTACCTAATGTCACTATTAGCCGCTGCCTACTCACCAACCTGTCGGAGCACGTGCATAGCCTGCAGTTGGTGGAAAAGGAATAGTACACAGCCGGCCTGGTCACAATCAGCCGCTGCCTACCCACCAACCACCAGCATGGCACGTGCGTAGCCCACAGTTGGCAGAACAGGAATACTATTCAGCCGGCTGTACCTTCTTGGAAACCTACCTTCGGCTATAAATACTCCAACACCTTGGAATGGTATCATCTTATCTTATCTCATATCTCATATCTTGATATATTACCTGATATCTGCTCTAGTCATTCTCTTAATATACACTTATATTCAAGAGCAATCTAGTCTGATTCTCACGCCGGAGGGTGGTCACAAGGAGGTACCCCCCCCCCTTCTCAGTGACGAGCTCACGGTGTCTGTTTTGCAGGTTATCAGAAGAACCATCTTCGCCGGATCTAACCCCTCGTGGGAAACATCTATTTAACCCGCAGATTATCCGTAATCTGCCCGGGGTCGATTAGTGTTTCTTCAATAATAATAATAAATTTCGATCTCTCTGGCATCGAGTTCGAATGTGGTTCAGATCTGGGTTTGAGAGCGAATAAGATACATCCAGGTTGATGGGAAATCTATTTGACCAGATAAATAATTATTTAATTAAGAAGTGGCCAATTTACAATAAAGACGAAGATAATCAGGCAACAAGCTACGCCACCACCTACAACGAAAACAACCAAACATTTATTTCATTTATCCCAACATCCATCCATCATATAGTTGAGATGCACAATGCACATGGATACTTTTTAGGTTCTGGGTTGTAGATATCGTAAGTCTATATGTAACTATTAAATATCCTCTCTTTTAAAAGCAAGATTAACTATATATTAGAAACTAACATTTTTGTGTGATGCTTGGTGGAAAAGGCCACTGCAGCCTCAGATTGAAGTAGAGGTGAACATCATAACCGCTTATTAACCGGTTTCTAACCGTTTTCCTAATCGGTTGGTAACCGGTATTACTCTAACCGGTCCAAACCGCCGGTTTATAACCGGTTATTGAGTTCAAGAGACAAAACCGGTTAGTAACCGGTTAACCGGTTTTTACGTAAAAAAAAGCTGCAGCCAAATGTTACCGTTATGAACGGTAATAGTACCGTTTTTTGATCGTTTTTGTGTACGTTGGACCCATTTTAACCCTTCATAACTAGTATAAATAAGTATGGAGTGTGTTGGGTTGGTTACACCACTTCTCGAGCTCTCAAAAACGCAAAAAACCGCAAAAAAACCCGAAAAAACCGCAAAACCAAACTCAAAACCGCGACAAAAACCGCACAAAAAAATGTCTACACTTGAACAACTTGATGGTTTAACCGTCGTGCAAATTGTCGCAACAAACCGAGACAAAAACCTTTGGTGTAATTTCGACATGTGCGAAATGTCGAACAGGACGTTTAAGGCTCGGTGCAAAAAATGTGGAAAATTTTACGCACCGGAGTCAAACTCCTCTTTAAGGCTTCACCTACAAAAACATTGTGATGTGAAAAACAATTCGGCCACGGATCAAGCGAATCTTTCAACCGGTGGAGGCGACATTTGGGTTTTCAACCTCGACAAAGTTCGTGAAAGGATGGCCAAATTTTTCATTCAAGAGGGCTTACCGTTTGATCACTTTGACAACCCGCGCTTGACAAAGTTGATCCAAGAAACGCTCCAACCTCATTGCCAACATGTAAGTCGCACTACCATAAGACGCGATTGTTTAAAAATGTGGAAAAAAGCTAAACAAGAATTAGTTTTGGGTTTCGAAAACTTAAAACCGGTGTTAACTTAACTACCGACGTTTGGTCGGCTCCACACGGTATACCGTTTTCGTATCTTTGCGTTACCGCGCATTGGGTTAATCCCGACACGTGGCAAATGATGGAGCGTACGATCGCGTTTGAGTTATTTAGTTATCCTCACGCCGCCCAAAACTTGTTTTATATTTTAGATAATGTTATACAAACATTTAAATTACAAGACAAGCTTTTTTCAATATCTTTCGATAACGCGTCAAATAATACCGCCGCGGTTCAAAAACTAAAAATAAAATATAAACCGATTTGTGACGGTGTTTTCTTTCATACTCGATGTGTTGCACATATCATTAACTTGGTTGTGCAAGACGGTTTAAAAGTTAAGCAAATAAAAAAAGTAACCGAGCGTTTTAGAGAAATGTTAACCGATATTTTTAGAGCTAGTAAGCAAAGACATACAAAAGATATTTGCAATTGTGTATCGATACGAATTCCGTAACTTTAGGTCCGTATTTTGATGTAACTACTAGGTGGAATTCGACTTGGTTTATGCTTGATAACGGGTTAAGACAAATACCGACTTTGGAATTATTTCATGACAATCTTGTTAAGAAACGAAAAGTTAGGGAATTTTTGGTGAGGGGTTGGGAAATGATTTCAAAGTTAAGCGAGTTGCTTAAATCTTTTAAAAACCGCAACCACTTATTTGTCGGGAGTTTATTATCCGACGAGTCCGTTGGTTCTTCATCAAATTTGGTTAGTTTGTGTCAAAATAAACGATTTTGAATATGTTGATCCAATGTATGATTATATGATAGTTCCAATGAAATCAAAATTGAGAAAATATTTTGAAGAATTGCCGGCCGTTTTTACTTGTGCCGCCGCATTGAACCCAACTTTAACCATTAGCGGGGTTGAAACTTTAATTGAAAAAATTGTTTGGGCTTTGGAGTTGCATTTAGATGACCCGAATTGTGCATCAAAACAAGTGAGAAAATTTAATACTTATTTAGAATACATGTTTGAACATTATTCTCTTAAATATGGTTCGACAACGAGCGTTCGACAGTCAATGGGCTTTGGAGAAAGCTCGTCGTCATCAAGTAACCCAAACATAAGTTTGTTTAATGATATAAGAAGGGATTACTCCATAGAATAGTAACCAACTTTGAAAGTTGTTCCAATCAGGTCATTGAACTTTCATTTTTGTTCCAATCCTAAATATTTTACCTCGATAGCAGGTAAATGTTCCATAAGATGGAACAACGCACCTTTGCTACTGGTTTTCAACTCTTCCATATGCATACGAACCGACCCGAAACCCGTTTTGACCTTTCCGACCTGGACCCATACCGACCCCGACCCGGACCCGTTTTGACCCGAACCTGTTGACCCTAACCCGTTCTGACCCGAACCAAAACAACCCATTTTAGTCAAAACGTGATGAAACAAGCTGTTACGTGCTGAAACAAACTGAAAAATCGCTTAATCGAGCTGTTAGGTGCTGAAACGAACTGAAAAATCGCTTAAACGAGCTGTTACGTGCTGAAACGAACTGGAAAATCGCTTAAACGAGCTGATACATGCTGAAACGAACTGAAAAATCGCTTAAACGAGCTGTTAGGTGCTGAAACGAACTGGAAAATCACTTAAACGAGCTGTTAGGTGCTTAAACGAACTGAAAAATTGCTTAAACGAGCTGTTAGGTGCTGAAACGAACTGAAAAATTGCTTAAACGAGCAGTTACGTGCTGAAATGAACTGGAAAATCGCTTAAACGAGCAGTTAGGTGCTGAAACGAACTGAAAAATCGCTTAAACAAGCTGTTACGTGCTGAAACGAATTGGAAAATCGCTTAAACGGGCTGTTAGGTGCTGAAACAAACTGAAAAATCGCTTAAACGAGCTGTTACGTGCTGAAACGAACTGGAAAATCGCTTAAACGAGCTGTTAGGTGCTGAAACGAACTGAAAAATCGCTTAAACGAGTTGTTAAGTGCTGAAACGAACTGAAAAAATCACTTAAACGAGCTTTTGCAGTTAAAATGAGCTGAAACGTGTTGAAAACGCGCTGATTCGTTGGTTAAAAATAAAACTGACTCGAAACCCATTTTGGCCCATTCCGACCTTGACCCGTTCAAACCCGAACCTGCTGACCCTAACCTGTTCTGACCCGAACCAAAACAACTCTTTTTTGAAATGACCCGTTTCGACCAATGACCCGTTTCGACCCAACCTATTAACAATATAACTAAAAGGATTGTAATTTATTGCAATTTTCCCAAAAAAAAAAATTTGAACATTTTTTTTTCAATTTTTGCAATTTATTGCAATTTTCCGAACTTCTTTTGCAAATTTTCGGATTTTTAAAATTATATTTCGCATTTTTACTAGTTTTCGTAACCGTTAAAAGTTATTATGCAAAGTAAAAACATCGAAAAATTAAAAAAAACCTAGATTACCTGTTATCTAGGTAAAATATCTAGGATTGGAACAAAAATGAAAGTTCAATGACCTGATTGGAACAAAAGTTTTTATCAGTGACCTGATTGGAACAATTTTCAAATTTGGTTACTATTTTATAGAGTTATCCCGATATAAGAAATGAGAAACTTAAAAGAGCTCGTGGTAGCGCACCAAATAGCCAGCTAAGCCGGTATGGTGCAACCGATTTTATGTTCACGGTAAATGGTTTTGAAAACTTTGATATTTTGGGTTGGTGGAAGCAAATGGAACCACAATTCCCCGTGCTTGCCGTCATGGCCTGTGATTTACTAACCGTCCAAGCTTCTACGGTAGCTTCGGAAAGTGCTTTTTCTTTGAGTGGTAGGATTCTAACGATACGAAGGACGAGGCTAACACCGGAATCGGTGGAAATGTGCATTTGCTTAAAAGACCAATTGGATGCGGCGGACCGTATCCAACATACATCTAATCTTGAAGGAGAGCTCGTTGTTGAAGAAAAGCTACACGAAGAAGAAGTAGCAATTGGTGCCGCACAACCACTAGCCGAGGAAGAACAAATGTATGATGATTTGGTTCGATCGAGTAGTCCCGAACCGGACCGAGAAGACCCCGCGTTTAATGTAGACGACGATAACGAAGATGAAGAATAAACGAATGAAGCCGAAGCCCGAATGGAAGAATAAACGAATGAAATGTCATGTAGATTATAAACGTTTATTTTCAAGTTATTGTTTAAAGCTATAAACGTTTATTTTAAAGTTATGATTATAAAAATAGGTAAAAAAAATCAATCAATAATAAGTGTTTTTAGTTTTTTTTTATTTTTTATGATTTTTCCAGGTATTTTTTTATTTTTCCAGTTTTTATTTTTATTTTTCCAGCTTTTTTCACTATTTTTTCAGGTTTTTTTTTTCAAAAACCGTTTTTTTTAACCGGTTAACCGGTCTGGGTAATAATCGGTCCGGTTAGACTGGTTAGGGTATTTTTGGGGAAGAACCGGTTACTAACCGAACCGATTAACCGGTATAACCGGTTAGGGTATTAAAAAACAAAAACCGGTTAATAAAAAACCGGTTATCGGTTAACCGGTTACCTGAATTGTGCACCTCCACAGAAGCCATAGAGCATGTAGACTGTTTTAAGTTTATTACAGGCTGTTGATATGGGTGTTTGTGAGAATAAATGACTTGGCCCAATAATTCGTCTGGGCTATTCACAGTGGCCTACATGAAGAAATTGCTCTCAAAACTAATGTCGATTCTCCCCTTTTTTTTACTTTTCTTTTTTTCTTTTGGAGTGAAATTGTTGGGTTCCTCTTAAAACCAACATTGTTGTTGGAAGGTCGAAATGGATAGGATTTCAACTCGTGTTTGACTCTTTTTGTTAATTTGTTTGATTTTCGGCTGTGACAAATTTTAGTTCATGTACCGTAACGAACGTAATCAATATCGTCCAATTCACGTCGACTTGTCGCCGTAACGCCAGGGTGATACTTCCCAAATAAGAGTCATTTTAAATATGCTGTCTTTTTTGTATTGCAGGCTTTGTGAGTGTTATGGTGTTACTAATTTATTTTTTGGGTTTGGTGCTAGTATTGTAACGAAGTTGACATATACCGACCGAATTTGTCTCGCTTTGATCATGAGTTGTGTGTGTGCCAATCTGATACCGAGCGAATACACGCATTGTGACGACGTCTCAACGCGACAGACTTCTGGGTATGATAATCTAACAAATGCTGATTCAATGTCAGAAAGATAGGTTGACCGACTTAACGCAACTACAATTATGCTTGTATCTTCTACATATTGCCATGTTAAAAATTAGTTTAAATTAATTTTGATGGGTCGGTCTAGGCAACTTGCCTGGATTTATATCTGCATAGTGAGAGCCTTACGTTACCATTCTAGCTGAAGCGCAATTTGCTCCTTCTTAGCTGGATCGCTCCTCTTAGGCTCGTATATGGCCTAAACGCATTACGTGCTAGATTATAGTACTGTCAAATGAGCTATCATGGGGTTCAATACGTGACCCAATTGCTGCCTAATGATGCCTAACCAACATCTCTTTCGCCTACTTTTGTAAAGTTAGAATGACGTATCTAAATAAATTAAGGAGTATAAAACCATCTTCAATGTATATTCATTCTTTCTTCTTTTTTCACAACTACATCTTTCAATTGAATTTTTATCAAAAAGAGTAGAAAGCAAAACAAAATCGATAAAATTGTCTTATAAATACTTCTATGCACTCAACTCATAATTACAAGTTGTTTAAAAATGGGCAAAGCTTTATTTGTTCTCCTGCTTCTTTTCGTTGTTGCTATCTCAGGTGATTAGTTACACTTTTCTATTAATTAATAATTATGAATGCATGCATTAACAATTTTAATTTTTTTTTTGGTTTAAACTCAAATGCAGTAATCAAGGCCAACGAAGCTGAACACATTTGTAACTTAAAGTGTCAAATGTCCCGCATTTCGTCGACACCTTTGCGTTTGCTTCATACCATGTCGGACATACCTGAACCACCAGGCTCATCTCCTCCGCCACCAGAACCAGAACCAGAACCAGAACCAGAACCAGAACCAACACCACCAGCACCAGAACCAGAACCGACACCTGCACCAGAACCAGAACCACCGGGCAAATCTCCTCCGCCAGAACTTGAACCAGCACCAACACCAACACCTGTACCAGAACCACCAGGCACATCTCCTGCGCCACCAGAAACAGAACCAACACCTCCACCAGAAGAACCACCACCAGGTTCATCTCCTCCGCCATTAGAACCGGCACCTTCACCAGAACCAACACCAGAACCGACACCTGCACCAGAACCACCGGGTACATCTCCTCCGCAACCAGAACCAACACCACCAGCACCTGCACCAGAACCGACACCACCAACACCCGCACCAGAACCACCAAGTATATCTCCTCCGCAACCAGAACCAACACCACCAGCACCTACACCAGAACCAACACCTGCACCAGAACCACCGGGTCCAACTCCTCCGCAACCAGAACCAACACCACCCGCACCTGCACTAGAACCACCAAGCGCATCTCCTCCGCCACCAGAACCACCGAGCACATCTCCTCCGCCGTCGGCTTCACCACCACCAGTCTCATCTCCTCCGTCGCCACCACCCGGCACATCTCCACCATCTGAACCAATACCTGCACCTGCGCCAGAACCACCGGGCAAATCTCCTCCACCACCAGAACCACCAGCTACATTTCCTCCACCGTCAGAACCACCAAGCACATCTCCGCCACCACCACCACTCTCACCTCCTCCGTCAACACCACCCGGCTCATCTCTTCCCCCACCCCCACCGCGCTCACCGCCTCCACGCTCACCTCGCCCACCAGCACGCTCACCGCCCGCGCCGCCACGATGCTCACCTCCCCCGCCGCCACGACGGACACCGCCCCCACCTCCACATCGTTCACCACCCAAGCCGCCACGACGCTCACCGCCGCCACGACGCACACCGCCCCCGCCTCCACATCGCTCACCGCCCCAGCCTCCACGACGCCCGCCGCCGCCGCCGCCACGACGCCCGCCGCCGCCGCCGCCACGACGCCCGCCGCCCCCGCAGCCACGGCGCTCGCCCCCCGCCCCCAAGACGCTCACCGCCCCCGCCCCCACGACGCCCGCCGCCCCCCGCCGCCACGGCGCTCACCGCCGCCGCCACGACGCTCACCGCCCCCGCCGCCAAGACGCTCACTGCCGCCGCCACCACGACGCTTGCCGCCGCCACGACGCTTGCCGCCGCCACGACGCTCACCGCCACGTCGACCGCCCGTAACTCACTAGTTTCAAACAAAGAAGTTTTCATCAAATTTTTTGACCATCTGAAACAACCATTAATTAAGTGCGTGAGTACTAGAATACCTTGTATGATTATGAATAAATGTCGAATGCTCTCTATTTAACATGTTATGTATTTTCCAAAAATGTGTGATTCCTGAATATTTTTCAATAGTGTTGCATTTGTGATGTAACTGATCTTGGGTCGCCTTAATATTGTTGTCAAATCACTAAATATATCCAAATTATACACATTAATAAAAACATAAACACCATACATATATATTTCATTTCAACAAATGCTTTGAAGTAAATTGTTAGCCTACATCCGGTGAGATATTCTCCAACCCACTAAGAATCCTTGTCTAATAGCATGCATTGATTTTGCGGTTTGCCATAGTTCTCGCTAAAATAACCTAAAATTGTGACATCAACGGATTAGCAATATTTTCTTAAAAATTAAATATAGATGGTCACAGTACCAAGTTTGAAAATATTCCCTCTAAACGGTTTTGGTTCCAACCAGTTTCGGGCAGATACCCGTTACACACTCCTATCTATCCGATCAATAAATGCTTATGTCCAATCAGGCGGAATGTCATCTTACAAAAGCTTAATATGCACCCTGGATATGCTGCCTATAAAATCACATCAGAAAGCCATCTAGCAAGTAAAAAGTAAACGAATTTTTTTTTAAATATCCATTTTGCTTCTTCAAAGATTCACCTTGAAAGCCCACATATCAGATAGAAGCTTCACCTTAAAAGCCCACATATCAAAGAGAAGAGAACACCCTACACCAACACCGACCACAAAATAAAAATACATATATCAATCTTTAGTGTTTTAACCGATTAAAGAAAGAACAATTAGTAAACACCACCTCTTCTAGTTCTATATAATATAGAAATATTAAAGTTTTAATACTAAATCATCAACTTTAAAATTTCCCATCATCTGTCTACTATGCAATACTAGGGATGAGCATTTTGTCCCAAATACCCGTACTTGTACTCGTACTGTACCGGTACACGTACCCGTACCCGTACCGATTTAGCCTATTCGGTACGGGTATTGGTACTCATTTTTGTTGAATTTTGGTACATGTACAATCGGGTACAAGTACGGGTACGGTACATGTACATTTGGTATTTTGTACCTGTTTAGATTATATAAGGGTTTAATTGAGATTCTTTATATTTAATATATAAAATAAATTCTCCAACCATGTTATTATTGAACAACTACCAAACGTTTCTTCAAAATTAAATAATATAACATCCAAGACACGAACCAACAAACAAATCAGTTAAAGTCGACGACCGAGTTAGGGTTCTTCAATACTATTTTATCATCAAATTTATGGCCAATTTGGTACATGTACTAATTTGGTACTCGTCACGTACCTGTGCAAGTACCCATGCCCGGACTAATTCAGGTTGTTTGTTACTTGTACCGGTACCGGTTTCAAGATCGTCGAAATTTTGGAAATAAAAAAGCAAAGTGGTACAAAAATGGGTATTGTACCAAAATACCCGTACCCGTACTCGTACCATACCGAAAAATTTGGTACGAGTATTGGTACGTGTTTTTATTGATTTTTGGTACGAGTACAAACGGGTACGAATTTTTGTACTGTCCCACGCTCATCCCTATGCAATACGATCTATCTACAATCTATTTACTTCTTCAAACATATATACACTAATATATCATTAATTATGGAATTATGTATAGGGTCAAGTTATTCTACAAAGGGTAATAAAAATGAGAAGTGTGAAGCCATAATTAATTGACATGTGTCAAGTAGTGACCAAAGGAAAAAGGGTTAGAGGTAATTGTATATATTTTCTCTCTCCACATGCAAGGCACATGTTAATAACCCCATCATTTTAGAACGTTTATAACTTTTTCGTATGATTTTTTATTAAAAAAAATTTCATCATAATAACAAACGTTTTTTTTATCTTTAATATGAGTATCTTTTTGTTATATAAAATTTAAAACAAAAATCACGTCATTTTTTTCGCACACCATTGTGTCTTTTCGCACACCATTGTGTCTTTTCGCTTGTCATTGTGTCTTTTTTCGTAATTGTGTCTTTTCGCACACCATTGTGTCTTTTCGCTTGTCATTGTGTCTTTTTTCGTCATTGTGTCTTTTCGCACACCATTGTGTCTTTTCTCTTATCATTGTGTCTTTTTTCGTCATTGGGTCTTTTCGCACACCATTGTGTCTTTTTTCGTCATTGTGTCTTTTTTTGCCATTGTGTCTTTTCGCACACCATTGTATCTTTTTTCGTCATTGTATATTTTTTTTGCCATTGTGTCTTTTCGCATACCATTGTGTCTTTTCTCTTATCATTGTATCTTTTCGCTTATCATTGTGTCTTTTTCGCACACCATTGTGTCTTTTCGCTTATCATTGTGTCTTTTCGCACACCATTGTGTCTTTTCGCTTATCATTGTGTATTTTGTCGTCATTATGTATCTTTGCACATCATTGTGTCTTTTCGCTTATCATTGTGTCTTTTTTCGTCATTGTGTCTTTCAACTCATCATTATGTTTTTTTAAATACTAATAACACCGTTATGTAATAAAATGTAAAAATAATGATAAAATAACAACAAATTATCTAATACATAAAACACAATGATTAATACATGTTACACAATAACTTGAAACGTAAAACACAATGGTGAATACGTATAACACAATGACCTAAAACGTAAGACACAATGGTGAATACGTATAACACAATGACCTAAAACGTAATACACAATGGTGAATATATAACACAATGACTTTAAACGTAAAACACAATGGAAACAACATATTACACAATAACACAATGAACAACAAAAAAACACATTTAAAAAAACCATTAATTTTTTTTATTTTTATATAACAATATGATACTCATATTAAAGATAAAAACGCTTATTATTATGGTGAATTTAAAAAAATAAAAAATAATGTCGTATGAAAAAGTTATGAACATTTTAAAATGATGGGGGGGATTTACATGTGTCTTGCATGTGGAGAGAGAAAGTCAACAAAGGTGGGTTATTACATTCATGCCCTTTCCATCAATTTTTATTTATTAAATTAATCTGAGCCATTCAAATCTAAAATCAATGGACTGGATTCCTTCTCACCCTTATTATTTTTATTGTCCTTTGTATTTTAACTTTAAACTTTATTTTATTAGAAGAGTAAGATTTCTTATGCTACTAAGTTATATTATTAATTATTTATTTGGATTAATCGTTTTCTTTTTAACTAGTTTTGATAATTATTTTCTGATTAACCTTAGATGTTGAAAAACAAGAATGTCTAGAAGATACTTAAAACTAAGAGTGTTTTTAATGGAGACTCACTCTCTATCTCTATAAAGTAACTAAAAAATATAATTTTCTTTAAATTTTGTTTATTATTTAAAAACCATCTACATTGAACTCTCTATCTATCTTACTCAAAAATAATAATAATGATTTTTTTCTCTTTCTTATAAAAGTTCTCTTACCACATTAAAGCCCCTCTATTTCCTTACTAAAACATTTCTTTGTTAAAGCCCCATAGAGGTTGAGGTTCCAATGTGAATGTTCTAAGAGCAAGATAGTCTCTCGTCCCAATTACATTTACCCGTTTGAAAACTAAAAGATCTCCAATCCTTCCATGTTACATAATTTAATTTAGACATGTACCCAAAGAAAGCTCATCACCTTAATCTCCTCTACCAGGTTAGCCTACCGAATAACCGCCCCGTCATGGACCACCATATTTCGAGCCTTCCATAACCTCCACATCGAGATCAACATTATAGCATAAAAAACTTTAGGCTTCTTCTTCAATAATAAGGAGAACTTATATAACTTGAGAAGGTTTGGACTTGGAAAGCATATATCGTTGGGACCCCGCACCAAAAGGAGATGGCCCGCTATACTTCTTGGGGAAAGGCCACACGATGCAAATATATGTTCCACCGATTCATTATGATCCCACAAAAAAGCACATATAATTGAGGGAACGATTATATTACATGCCGTCAATGCACTCCATGTAGGTAGATGATCTAAACTTCTTGTCCAAGCCACCAAATTAATTTTAACTATCCAATTATTCCATTGAACAATTACAATTTATTCATTTACCAAAATGGTTCTTCACAATTAATACTACAAAGAAAATAGCTTCACAAAACCAACTATAACGACTAAAACACTATTGATAGAAACAAAAATAATATTAAAAAAGAAAAACTTATGATGTCACTAAAAGCTAACTTCTTGTCTTCAAAAGTCATAACATTACTTTTATGGTATGATTGGAGTAAGATAACGGAAGAAATGAGAGAATGAAAAAAATGAGTTAATAAAATAGATCATTGATGTTTGATTACAATGTGAAAATAAAATAAAATATTAATTTATGTTGGTTGGTAGAAATGAAACGACAAAGAAATAAAATATAAAAATAGTAGTGAGTGGTGGTGGTAGACGGCGGAGGTGGTGTAGATGTTGTGGGCCGTGTTGGTTGTCGGGCAGCACGTAGTGGTGATTGGTGGTTGTGGCGCTAGCGCTAGTTGGAGGTGGGGTGGTTGATGGGTGACTGTGGTGAAAGGATGGTGATAGAAGTGATATAGGATGAAAGAGATAATATAATTGGGAAAAAAAAACACGATGTAAAAAGGATTTCTTTTAAACGACTGCACTTTTTTTTATTTCCATTTCCTCATAAATCATAATAGTCTATTTCGTCTTTTATTCGTATATACCAAACAACTTGTCACTTTCATTTTTAACTAACTAAAATTCATAATTCATCTTTCAAAACTATGAAAAAGTCAACTTTATAATTAAATTGCAGTGCATACTTTTATTGTACCTCTTTATTTCTTTTAAATAAATTATTATCATCATTATAGCTGAAAATAATACCATATAAATCTGGACAAGGAATTTTATTGTCGGTGTAAATAAAGTAGATTGCCGTTCGAAAGAGAAAAGAAAACGAGTAGGAATTTAGGAAGACGCTAGAAATGCACAACTAGTCAACTAACATAAACATAAACAAAAACAATATCATAAACTTTTTTCCTTAATAAAGGCTAATTTGATCTCTCCAGCATACATTACTTTTTTTTTTTACTGGAAATGCCAATATATATAAAAACGAGAAAAATGACACTCACAACAAGCATGAACTCCAAGAAATACAAATCAAAAAATGGAAAAACAAAACAAACCAATAACAAAAACACTAACACGGCATAGGCCTATAAACGAACCAAACGTTTAGTAAACTGTTCGTGAACCATTAGGCCGAAAGTTTATTTATTTAATAAATGAACGAGCATGAACAAAAAATTTGTGTTCGTTTAGTTAAACGAACGAATATGAACACATGTTCCGTTCATTCATTTATGTTCGTCAACGTTTGTTTATATTCATTTATTTATGTTCGTTTATGTGTGTTTATATAAGTTCATTTATGTATTAATATAAAATAATTAAATATTATATGGACGAGTTATCTACTTAAAAGTTTTATATTTGTTAATTTGTGTTCTTGTAAGTGTTTTCATTTATGTACGTTTATGTTTGTTTGAGTTCATTTACATGTGTGCATATATGTTTGTTTATCTTTGTTCAGTTATGTTCGTTTAAATTTTAAACAAACGAATATAAACGAACAAAATTGTTCATTTTTTAAATAGACGAACATGAACATGCCCTTATTCGTGTTTGTTCGATTCATTTACAGACTTTCTTTATTCACATTGATGAATACATCGATCTCAATCTCTAGGATGTGCCGATTTTATTTGTGACCGTTTGTGTTCGTGAACCGTTTGTAAACACATTAATTTCCTTAATGAACGAACACGAACATAAAATCTCATTCGGTAAGTGTTCATGATCACATTATTTCATTAAAAACGAACATGAACAAGGCCTTATTCGTGCTCGTTCGATTCGTTTACAGCCCTACGACCTTACATCAAACATTACTTGCTTTGTAGAGCTTTATTTTCTTAAAGACACGTACTGTTTCATTAGATGCGTATTAACTTGAAGTTATGATTCAATTTTCTTTAACTTCAAAATTTAAAAGTCAACTTTATAATTCAATAGTATTAGATGTTTAACATGTGCTAAAGGTGTGGCTACTCCTAAAAAAATAAGATAGGATGATGTGGCTACTCCTACATATCTTTAAGGGAATCATATCACAATTAATTAAGACTGTAGCTCGTAAGTGCTTGCATTTCTCATAATTGTAAGGAGGAAGGATAGGTTGGCCGTAGATGACACCCCAATATATTGTTAGGGGCCGTGCAAGACGGGTTCGTACGTAGCAAACAATCTCAGGTTCTAGCCTTCGTTTAGTTCGGACGTCAAGTTTACTATTCTTTGGCTTTGATGCAAATGAGCATGTCAACAATTAGTTAAGATCGTATATGCTAAAATTGTGCATCTCTGCATGGATTGCTTACTACTCAACATATCTTTACGGAGTGACTCGGCGACATTATACTCAAAATTGCTTCCACCTTTTGTTGTCATTGGTCGGCTTCCAACTTTATATATTTTTTAAATATATAAAAACTTTTTATGCGTTTATAAATAAATATCATTGAATTAAAATTTTTTAGAAAAGGTAAAATGGAAAACGAAATCCAAAGATAAGAGAAGAAGTATGCTAAAAGCTGAAAATGCCTTTATTTTTTATAATTAAAGTATTCACGTCAGTTTCTCTTTATTTCTCTCTCTCCAAAATATAAATATTTTCTATATTTTGCATCTGCATCAGGTTCTGTCTTCATTATAATATGTAATAATAGTTTTTATCCCCCGTATTACAGGGGTTGTATATCTTTTCGTGTCTAATATTTATAATTTTTGGATTTTAATTTTATTTATTGTAAGAATGTTAATAATATACTTAAGGTTTGATGATGAAAGAGTTTCACAAATAAATGAGATTTTATAACCTATTAAAAAGCTATGTGTTTGATATATCTCATGACCCACTTATTTTTTTATTATAGAATTGTTACTTAATATAAAACAATATATTTTTCTTAAAAAGTTAGATATTAATATATAGTATATCCCTATTTTATAAGACTTTCATATCAATGTGAGATTATTTTTTAATATAATGTGATGTTATAACGTGTTTAAGGTTATTTGGGTTTAGTGAGACCCATATCCGTGAATTCGGGTCAAATGCATGAGTAGCCTTCATTTATAAATAAAATAATCTGGTGACTTGAGAGAATGTATGAAGCAATCAGAGAGCATTTAAGGAATTCGTTTATATATATTTAAGATTAAGATTCTTAGTTCTATAGTTTTTTATCCTTTTTTTTTTGCGCGCAACATGTATTGCAAATTATGCAAATTATTTGCATCCTCATGTGTTGCTTTAATTATTTGTTTATAATATTTATATATATATTTTTTTGGATTTTAGTTTTATTTATTGTTAGAAAGTTAATAATATACTTAGGAATTGATGATAAAAGGGTTTCACAAATAAATAAGATGTTATACCCGGTTTGAAAGTTATATAGGTTTAGTGAGACCATGACCCATTTTTTTTTACTACAAAATTGTTTTGTTAATTATAAATAATATATATTTTTTAAAATGAATATTAATTTTTAGTATATTTCTATTTTATAGGATTTTTCATATAAAATAATTGATGAGATTAATTTTTAATATAATGAGATGTTATATCTGGGTTTGGTGAAAACCATACCCATGTATTCGGGTCAATTGAATGAGAAGCCTTTATTTAAGAATAAATCAATCTGGTGGCTTCCATAAAGGAAGGGGGGGCGACCACATCACGACACGTATGATTTTTGGGTTTTCGTTTATATATATTATAGATATAGAGTAATAAATAATAATACTCTAAATATAGGTTGTACTGATCATCACCTTTAAAAATATTCTGGAGAGTATAAGAAAGAGTAAAAAAATAATAATATCATTAATTGTTTGTGAAAGAGATAAAAATAGTGATAGAGAACTTGATGTTAGGGGTGTTTACGGTATGATTTTTAAGTCAAACCGTGACTAAACCATAGTAACAGGTTTTTTATTACTGAAAAGCAAAATGTACAATTGAAATTTAAAACTGAACCAAACCAAACCGTTACTAACGATCTGATTTCATGGTTTGGGATTAATGGGCCTTTATGACAAGTTTTTATCATTACATGATATATATGGTGATAATAAACATAAGCAACTTATATAAAAAGCAAACTTATATTTTTTCTAGTTAGTAAAGTAGTTAGATTACGTATGCAAAAGTATTCATAAGTATGTAAAGTTGGAAGGAGTATTCCTCTTCTAATCGAAGAAACTGGATCAACAAATCTTACACATTAGTAACAAATGAAAAAGATCTTAAGGCTTTTAAGCCACTTTTAACAGTGTCAACAAAATCTAAATAGACAAAATATATATTAGTGATAACTAATACGATATACACACTTCAAACTTACGGTTCGGTCCCCCTTTTATATGATCGGTTTTGGTATAAACCGTAAACCAAACCGTTTGCTACGGTTCAAAACTTTTGAAACCGACCGACTAAAAGTAAGATGAAAAAACAATCATAAAACCAAACCGATTACCGGTTTGAGCGATATCAAAGTCTTAAACCAAACCATTAACACCCCTATCTAATATAGTAGGTTAAATAAAATTTAAAGATGAATTAAAAATGTGATATTTAATTAAAACAATAAAGACGGGATAGAAAAGATAATGTGAATGCTTGATGCATATTACCTATATTTTTGTGTTTTTTTATAACTATTTTATTTTTATTTATGCACTGAATGTTAATTTTTTTAGATATGATCTTCTAGTATGATAAAAATTTATTAAAATCAATATTAAGACCACATGCACGTGTAGACTTCGGTATGTATTATTTCTCTAAGCTTTAAATTCATGTAATAATTAAGTTTGTCCTATAAATACTTCCCGGATTTGTAGTTTCATTCCAATCACACAACTCATCACGAGTTGTTTGAAAATGACCAAACCATCATTTGTTTGGGCTGCAATATTCCTGCTGCTTTTCTCTCTCACTATCTCAGGTGCTTATATGATCGACTCTAATATATAAAAATTAATTAACTATCATAATAATAAACTAACTTGTTTGGTTTAATTGGATTGCAGAAATAGAGGCCAGTCTACTATGTACAAGGGTGAGCAACACGTACACTGGGAGATGCAACCTAAGGACGTGTAACCAAAATTGTCAAGGGCAAAATGCAATCAATGGTCTTTGTCTCTTGCGTGAAGGCCAGCTTAAATGCGTTTGCATTTATCGTTGTTCCTAGCTATCACCTCCACCACCTCCTCCACCCTTGCCGCCACCTCCACCACCCGTCTCACCTCCTCCACCGCCTCCTATCTCACCACCACCTCCACCACCCGTGAAACCGCCCCCTCCACCACCACCACCCGTCTCACCTCCCCCACCAACACCACGCCCTCCGCCCCCACCACCACCTGTCTCACCTCCCCCACCACCACCGCCGGTCTCACCTCCCCCACCACCACCTGTATCACCGCCACCTCCACCACCCGTCTCTCCTCCTCCACCACCACCGCCAGTCTCACCTCCCCCACCAACACCACGCCCTTCACCCCCACCACCACCTGTCTCACCGCCAACTCCACCACCCATCTCTCCTCCCCCACCACCACCGCCAGTCTCACCTCCCCCACCAACACCACCCCCTTCACCCCCACCACCACCCGTCTCACCGCCAACTCCACCACCCGTCTCTCCTCCCCCACCACCACCTCCACCACCCGTCTCTCCTCCACCACCACCGCCGGTCTCACCTCCCCCACCAACACCACGCCCTTCACCTCCACCACCACCCGTCTCTCCTCCTCCACCACCACCACCACACCACCACCACCGGTCTCACCTCCCCCACCAACACCACGCCCTTCACCCCCACCACCACCCGTCTCACCGCCACCCTCCACCACCTGTCTCTCCTCCCCCACCACCACCTGTCTCACCACCACCTCCTCCATCGCCACCTCCACCACCCGTCTCTCCTCCTCCACCACCACCGCCGGTCTCACCTCCCCCACCAACACCACGCCCCTCACCGCCACCTCCACCACCCGTCTCTCCTCCCCCACCGCCACCTCCACCACCCGTCTCTCCTCCTCCACCACCATCGCCGGTCTCACCTCCCCCACCAACACCACGCCCTTCACCCCCACCACCACCTGTCTCACCGCCACCTCCACCACCCATCTCACCTCCTCCACCACCACCTGTCTTACCCCCTCCACCACCACCTGTCTCCCCTCCTCCACCACCACCTTTCTCACCGCCACCTCCACCACCTGTCTCACCGCCTCCACCACCACCACCACCACCACCCGTCTCTCCTCCCCCACCACCGCCGGTCTCACCTCCCCCACCAACACCACGCCCTTCACCCCACCACCACCTGTCTCACAGCCACCTCCACCACCCGTCTCCCCTCCTCCACCACCACATGTCTCACCCCCTTCACCACCACCTGTCTCCCCTCCTCCACCACCACCACCACCTGTCTCACCGCCACCTCCACCACCCGTCTCCCCACCTCCACCACCACCACCACCCGTCTCCCCTCCTCTTCCACCACCGGTCTCACCTCCCCCACCAACACCACGCCCTTCACCCCCACCACCAACTTTCTCACCGCCGCCCCCACCACCATTTGTCTCACCGCCTCCGCCTCCACCACCACCCGTCTCTCCTCGTCCACCACCACCGGTCTCACCCCCTCCACCACCACCTGTCTCAGTGCCACCTCCACCACCTGTTTCCCCTCATCCACCACCACCGGTCTCACCTCCCCCACCAACACCACGCCCTTCGCCCCCACCACCAACTGTCTCTCCGCCGCCCCCACCACCATTTGTCTCACCGCCATCTCCACCGCCACCTGTCTCACCTCCGCCCCCTCCATCACCGGTCTCACCCCCTCCACCACCACCCGTCTCACCGCCGCCCCCACCACCATTTGTGTCATCGCCACCTCCACTACCACCCGTCTCACCTCCCTCACCAACACCCCGCCCACCGCCCCCACCTCCTCCTGTCTCACCTCCCACTCCAACACCCCGACCACCGCCCCCACCACCACCGGTGAGACCGCCAACTCCCCCTCGGGTCTCACCACCCCCCTCCACCACCACCGGTGAGACCGCCAACTCCCCCAAGGGTCTCACCACCCCCTCCACCACCACCGGTGAAACCGCCAACTCCCCCACGGGTCTCTCCACCCCCCTCCACCACCACCTGTCTCATCTCCCCCTCGAACACCCCGCTCTCCACCTCCACCACATGTCTCACCCCCTCCGCCACCCCGCTCACCGCCGCGCGACTTCTCACCCCCTTCGCCCCGTCGCTCCCCACCCCCAACCCGCTCACCACCCCTGCGACCAAGCCTTCCACCGCCTTCCCGCTCCCCGCGTCCACCTACAACTCACTAGGGAATGTTTCGAATTGAAAAAGCGTTGATCCCACTCCTGATCATTCGAGACATGAATTAATTATGCTTATCTAGAATGCCTTATATTATTATTGTTATGAATAAAAGGAAAGCGCTCAATACTTGACATATTAAGTGTTTTCGAAAAGTATAACAGTGTTGCATGTGTAATCAATAGCTTATGATTCCATGCATATGTTTTTAATAATATAATTTGTTTCCTCGTTAATAAATTTGAAATCCTATAGCCAATTAAACGTTTTTACGTTATGTTTTGATGATATTCGTATAGCTTATATATGCTGTGGAGTTCTTGTTGTTCTTTCCAGATATATGGTAGTTACCCATTTTGTCAAGTGTGGGAGACAGGTGAAAAAAAAAGTCCAAATTTTGTTTTTCACATTAGACCTTTCGGCGGCAGATTTTCTCTGAAACAAGAGGTGATGAGTTTAGATTACTAATAGCTGTCTGTGATTATAGGCATATACGGGGTCATTTTTGGTCCCGGTAACCCAGGATTTATTCATTGGCATTAAAGAAAATATATCTTCCAACCATACATGCATTGTCCTAATCTATCAATGATGCTTTTCATTTATGAAAAAGAATGAACACAAAACTAAATTCTAGAAAGCTCATAAATATTGGAACAATCAACGTAATGTTGCATCGTATTAATGATTGCTGGCCCTAGGTGTGACACGGACAAGAACGACCGTAATTATTGAAACATATACACTTTAAGATATATATATATATATATATATATATATATATATATATATATGACATATTATTCGTTAGGATATTTAAGGGGAAAATTCCCAAAATAAGCGTTTATGAATACGTTTTTAGGTTTTAGGTGTCATTTCCAACAAATTCCCAAAATAGGTATTACAAACTAGTCGTGACGAATAGTTTATGATTGCACACGATTAGTTTGTATAACCAATTAAAACTTGCCACGTGTCTATAAACTAACCGTAACGACCAGTTTCACAAATCATCTACTCGTGACGATTGAATAAGTTTAAAGCCTCGTAATCAACGCTCACGAGTAAATAAGATATCCTTTAGTCGCGACGAACAGATTCTAAAACCTTAAGAGTCGTGAGTAGTTTATCAAACTAACAACGACGATGAGTTTGATTACCAAATGCATCTGACTGGTTTGTTTTACAAAACACTAACCGGAATGGTTAGTTTGTTTGGTCAACTAGTCGTTACGAGTAGATATTGGTCAACGACTACTTTACATTCATTATACGAGTATTATAGTGGTAATTAACTCGTCTTGATAAGTTTACCTGGTAAACATTACGCATACGAGTAGTTCATATGTAGTTAACTCACCGTGACTAGTTTACCTTGTTTACAGTCCTGATGCGAGTATTTTATTAGTAATTAACTCGTTCTGATAAGTTTACCTGATTTACATTACCCAAACGAGTAATTTATTTGTAGTTAACTCGTCGTGTCTAGTTTACCTTGTTAACATTCCTATACGAGTAGTTAATTAGTAGCTAACTCGTCTTGGCTAGTTTGACATAACAATCTACTCGTCTCCTTACTTTATAGTCTAAACTTGTCGTTACAATGTTGTTTTGAAGTTGTTGGGTTTATATAAATGTCATGTTCTTTTTGTTTTGAACCCGCACATCAATGGAGGAGGAAATTGATAATATTGTAGTTTGTTACGGCGGAAGGTGGGAAGAAACAAAAGGAGCTACTGAGTATGTTCTGTTTGATTGTGGACGACAAGGTGTATCTCTATCTTTGAGGTTTGGTTTTACAATCAAGTGTTTACAACCAAATCTATAAACTCACAATAACCAAACCTCAAAGATAGAGATTCACCTTGTCGTCCACAATCAAACGAAACATACTCAGTAGCTCCTTTTGTTTCTTCCCACCTTCCGCCGTAACAAACTACAATATTATCAATTTCCTCCTCCATTGATGTGCGGGTTCAAAACAAAAAGAACATGACATTTATATAAACCCAACAACTTCAAAACAACATTGTAACGACAAGTTTAGACTATAAAGAAAGGAGACGAGTAGATTGTTATGTCAAACTAGCCAAGACGAGTTAGCTACTAATTAACTACTCGTATAGGAAAGTTAACAAGGTAAACTAGACACGACGAGTTAACTACAAATAAATTACTCGTTTGGGTAATGTAAATCAGGTAAACTTATCAGAACGAGTTAATTACTAATAAAATACTCGCATCAGGACTGTAAACAAGGTAAACTAGTCACGGGGAGTTAACTACATATGAACTACTCGTATGCGTAATGTTTACCAGGTAAACTTATCAAGACGAGTTAATTACCACTATAATACTCGTATAATGAATGTAAAGTAGTCGTTGACCAATTTCTACTCGTAACGACTAGTTGACCAAACAAACTAACCATTCCGGTTAGTGTTTTGTAAAACAAACCAGTTAGATGCATTTGGTAATCAAACTCATCGTCGTGGTTAGTTTGATAAACTACTCGCGACTCTTAAGGTTTTAGAATCTGTTCGTCACGACTAAAGGATATCTTATTTACTCGTGAGCGTTGATTACGAGGCTTTAAACTTATTCAATCGTCACGAGTAGATGATTAGTGAAACGGGTCGCTACGGTTAGTTTATAGACACGTGGCAAGTTTTAATTGGTTATACAAACTACTAGTGGTTAATCATAAACTATTCGTCACAACTAGTTTATAATACATATTTTGGGAATTTGTTGGAAATAACACATAAAACCTGAAAAACGTATTCATAAACGTCTATTTTAGGGATTTCCCATATTTAAGTCTTATATCATGCAACTAATTTTTATCCCCCGTATTACAGGTGTAACACCCCCGACCAAAGGCGGATTATACATCGGGGCGCCACATATTGTTTCATTACTCGTGACACTATTGGGTGTCAATATTTAATAAATACATTCATTCGCGCGCGCGCAAAGTAAACAAGATAACATAAAAACATAATAAATCAATATATTATAAATCATAATATTCGAACAGCAAAAAAAAACTTGTCTTGATACATTTTAATCTAGGTCCAAAATAAAGAAACTTCCTATGTGTCCACAAGCTCCAAAACAGCTACTGCAAACCTGAACATGTGTTAAAATAAAACGTCAAACACTTGCGTGTTGGTGAGAAATCAAGTTTATAACAATACATAGATAACAATAAATCTGCGCGCAACATGTGTATGTCTGGTTTTCAACAGGGGTGTAATCTGATCGGGACCAACTCTAAGATTCATAGACTGCCAGTGCTCACAATTGAGCTCACAAACAAGACAAACTGTGCATGTGTAAACAAAAGAGAAAATCATAAACGATAGTTCTCCCGTGTTCATCTAATGGTACCATGAGAACTGCGGAATAGACCGACAAGACGGTTAATGATCCACACATACAAATAAACAGCCAAGTCTACGTCCTCAACACATGGGATACTGCGCGACTAAAGTTCATAAACAGCTTAAGACTCTAAGTTTGTATGAACACATGAACATCCCAAAACATTAAAAGCAAAAAGGGATTAGGTACGAGATTACTCACTTGATAAACGATGCGGTGTAAGATAAAGCAAGAACCAACTTTAAACAAGCACAAGTTAACCTATAAATAAGATTATTGTTTTAATGATCTGTTTTAAGTCTTGATTATAAGTTAGCATAATTAATAAGTAAATTATTATATATAATATATTACCGAAAATCAGGGCAGGGGAGAGGAGAAAACGGAGGCAAGAGAGGAGGCGGCAGAAGGACAATCGGCAGAGAGCAAAGATAGAGAAAGATAATAAGTGTTTGTGTGTGTAGTGTTAAGAAAAATAACATTATTATTTATAGGGAAACCCTAGGGAACACAATCCCTAGAAAAGGGGAAAAAGATCTCAAAA